>NW_017263593.1:1141526-1424321 GCF_001500285.1 Mollisia scopiformis
TAAATATTATTTTTATTTGATGTGAGGGAGGGTTTCCTGCGAGGAAAGAAGAGCTTGCAGTGAGGGGGGGGGGGAGGTGTTTTGTGATTGCAGCAGGCTCGATCGTGTATTCTGATTAGACTATCTATCGCTTTGGAAGAGGATTAATTAATAGGAAAGTTTGAGTTGAGTTGAGTTGGTGGTTGTGCGCGGCTAAAGGGGGGGATCCGGAAGAGGTGGTGGGTACAGAGGTAGGTAGGTAGGTAGGTAGGTGAGGGATGTGCTTGCTTGCTTGGATGCAGCAGGAGGGGGGTGGATGGATGTAGATGGATGGTGGATTTGCTGCTTTGCTTTGCTTTGCTTTGTGGTGCGAGAGATCAGATACAGCAGTAAGATCTTACTGGTTGGGTGTGGAAGCTTCAAGCACGGAAGAGGGGGGTTTGAATGGTATCATTCATCTAGCGAATTGGTCGTTTTCTTGGGTTGGGAGCGTAAGCTTGCTTGCTTGCTATTATTTTAGAATTTCTCTTAGCGTGTATTTTTCGAAGAGTTGGTTTTGTCGATTGCGGAGTTTGGTGTGTGGTGGCTTGCGAGAGGTGGCTTGGAGAGAGGGGACGGGATGGTTTAAGTGCAAGAAGCGAATAGGTACGAGGGTTTGATTGATCGGTAGGAGGTCTTCGAATGTTGCCATGATCTCGAGCTGTTAGTTCTTAACTTTCACACTTTGACCCAATGGTTAGTCTACCAAGGAATCTCATTCAACAGCATTTGCAGTGAACGGTAGAAGTGAGCTCGATTACAATGGAGACGGTGTGGATAAGGGAAAAAAAAGGAATGGGAAAGTCAAAAGACCAGAATTGTTCATACGCAATGCTGGATTGAAATCTAATGCTACTCATGAATCTTATATGATAAGCGAGGGTAAGAAAGATATAAAAAACATGTTCTCCAAAAAGGGTCCCCCAAAGAAGTAGAATATCAACAAGGCGAAAAGGTAGAGGGGAAAGAGAGAACGCAATATATACAACCATACAACAAGAAGAAGAAAAAAAACTTCTAACCCCCAAGAAGTCTCCCGCGAAGAAGAAGAGAGAAGTCAATCATATATACCAAAAGCCATCGTACCAAAAACCCCTCCTTCCTCAAATCAGAAAGAAGCGAAGAATGCGAATTAGAAGGAAACCAATTTACTCTTCCCACAGATAGCCTTAGCGAGCGTCTCGATCGAGCCGCTAGACAAAAGTTCCAGGACTTGCAGGTTCGCTTCGAATTCCCTCGTAATGAAGCCTCGCACTTCGATCGCGACCAAGGAATCGAGAGCATATCCCGAAAGCGACTTCGTGATGTCCATATCCTCCGCCTCAAGCATGAGCACAGAGGACAGCTTATCAACCAAGCCCTTGCACACCACTTCCTGCGCCTCTTCCAACGACTTGGCAGCTTTGAGCGCAGCGTTGAAAGAGATAGCCACTGCTTCGCCGCTGGAGTTCTCGGCTGCAGCAGCTTCGGCCGCGAGTCGGAGATGCTTGAACTTCGCGTCGGGAGTCCAGAAAGGAGCTGGGGTGACGATCCGCATACCAGTGATGGTATGACTATTACAAGCGGAAGCAAGACGCCCGCTGATCGCTGCGCCGAGTAAAGCGAGGACTTCGGCTTCGCAGATGGTATCGCTTCCCAGGTTACGAGCTACTTCTGCGGCGGCTTCGGCGTTCTCGGCTAGGTAGCCGGTGTCTGAGACGGCTGTTAGATCGATGGATGCGGAGGGGAGGCCGCGGGCGTTGCGGTACTGCACGAAGCCGTTCAGGAAGGTGTTGGCGGCGGAATAGGCGGCTTGGCCTCTGTTTCCTACGGCGCCGGCTGCGGAGGAGATGGCGACGAAGAAGTCGAGGGGTTGGTTCTTGAGCGCGTTGTGGAAGTTCCAGGCGCCTCGGACTTTGGATTCCATGACTGTGTTGTATTCTTCGAAGGTCATCTTTTCGAAGAGGACATCCTGTTGATGTCAGTATGTATTGAGTAGAGGGGATTTGGACGACTTACGCGAAGCACCATGGCGCCATGGACGAGACCCTTGACAGGTGGCAGGTCCGAGAGCTCGTTGGCAATCAAGTTGTCTACTGAGGCACTGTCTGCGACGTCACATCGTCGAACAACGACATTGGCACCGAGAAGAGCAAGCTCGTCAATCATCTCCTTCACTTTACCTGTCGCTGCTCCACTTCTGGAAACAAGGACGATATTCCTGGCACCCTTGCTGACCATCCATCTTGACATGCTTCGACCGAGACCACCAGTACCACCAATTAAGATGTATGATGCATCTGGTCGCAGTAGTTGAGTCTGCTTCTTTGATGGCGTTGCCTATGATATTGTTAGCAATGGTATTCAAAGGAACCGGGAGTTCACTTACCTTGACCTCGTCTTCAGGTTGTGGTGAGACGACGAGCTTTCCATTCGTGTTACCACTTTGCAAAACCTTGAATGCAGTCTCAACATCCGAGATTGGGAAAACAGTTATGGGACTTGCAGTCTTCAGACTACCCTTCTTCAGCAGCTCAGCTACATCTGAGAGAAGTTTCTGCATGACCTTTGGTCTTTCGGCAGCGAGGGATAGTATATCGACAGACATGAAGCTAGTATTGCTTCGAGATGTCTCTAGTCTTGTATTAGAATCTCCCTTTCCAACCTCAATGAAGCGTCCAAAGCTGCTTAGACAATCCCATGTCTCTCGCATGGTATCCGAATCTGTTGCTGTGGAATTAAAGACAACGTCGACTCCTTGCATGTTTGTGTCTTGGCGAATGACGGGTCCGAATGATGCGTTCTTGGTGGAAAAGATGCGATCATCAGCAAGACCATATACGCTAGTAAGAATCTCTTTCTCCTCAACGGTGGCGACTGTTGCAAAGATTTTAGAACCAATAGACTGAGCAATCGAGATGGCAGCTTGGCCCGCTGTACTAGCAGCACCATGAACCAAGATGCTTTCATCAGCAGCGAGATGTCCGAGATTCGACAAGCCGTATTGTGCTGTACAGTAAGCAACTGGAAGCGAAGCAGCAGCCTCGAAAGACAAGTCGCCACCAATCTTAAGTGCCAGAGCGGCCTTTGTACGTGCAAGTGTTGAATAGACACCTTGTGACAGCGAAATTGCAGCGACACGGTCGCCAACAGCAAACTTAGTGATGCTTCCACTCTTGGTAACGATACCACTGCACTCAACACCAAAGTTGAATGAGTCGAGTTGGCCCATAGCGACAGTGACATCCTTGGGATTCATGCCAATAGCCTTGACCTCGATTTCAATCTCGTCGTCGAAGAGAGGCTCCTCTGCTGCAATATCATCATTGAAATGGAGAGTCTCGAAAGCACCAGGTGTTCCAATCGTCATCTTCAAGGGCCTGCCCTCTTGAGCGAATGGTGCCGATTCAATGGTCGATGCTTGGGTCTGCTTGTGCACGTACTCGTTCATCTCCGGATCGTTGATGATTCGTGGAGTGAGGAATGCTCCTTGTCTCTCCATAAACTCCAACTCGCAATTAGTCTCAGCCTTGGGACCAAAGACAGCCTTGAAAATGTCGAGAATTGCTACCATGGTGTCTTCGTCAGACAGTTGGGCCTTTGAATCCAAGTCAAGCGTAGCGAACTTCAGCAGAGTTTCGGAGCGAATGGTTCTGCTTAATCCGGCAACCATGTTGGAATCGGGATTGTCAGAGTTCTCGTATGCACCGCGCACAACCCAGAGGACTCCTTGGACGGTGGTGATCACCTTCTGCAAGGATGAAAATTGTTCTGGAGTGAGAGTCGGTAGGAGTGGCTTGTCAAGCTCTGAAAGGAACAAGCAGAGCTTGTCATCGACATTGACATCTGCAAGCGTGCCAATCTCTGGTTTCCTTCCAGTTGAGTTCTCAAGAGTATCAGCGATCTTCGAGGCCAGCACCTTTTGAGCATCCGATTCTCCGTGCACAATCACAACTTGACCATCGGGGAAACTAGACACCTCGCTGCCTTCACCGGACACGGAAGTAGCATTAGTTTCTGGAGTCAAGACACCATTTGAGTTGTCGTTGGATGTCTCCGATGCCTCACTTGGAGTAGAAATGCCATTGGATGTACCAGTCATTGTTCCGTTCTTCAAAGCGTGGGTAAGTGGGTGTAAAATTGGCTCCCATTGGATCTTGTAGCAAAGCTCTCTGTGGGCCTCAGTGTCAGAAGCCATATCGCGCTCCACGATTGGTGAGATGGTCAAATCATCCATCATGATGACAGCCTCTCTCGAGTCGTCTGTGGTCGTTGCGAACATGGAGACTTGGATTGGTTTTGGGTGCGTCGAGGGAGCTGATCCCTTACAGAATGCTCGCAGAGAGCTTCCTGGAGTCTTAGTAAGTTCGGTGATGTCGCGGGAAATGGTCAAGCGTCCAATGGAAGAGGGAAGATAGACAGTATCCACAGATGTGCGTCCAGCTCCAAGGATAGGCCAGTACATCTCAATCAACTGCTCCAAGAATGCAGGATGGACAATATTGCTGGTCTGATGGCCTTGTGGCATTTCTTGGGTCGTGTCCGAAACAGTGATATCAGCCACGGAGCAGCTTTCGGCAGCCTGGCAGTTATTCATGCCTTGGAATGTTGGGCCATAGGAGACGCCCAGATCCGACAAAAAGTCATACATCTTGACCTTGTCTACAGGTGATAAGGTGGTACCATTGATCTCGGAGATGGTAGATTGTAGCCATGCACCGGACTTTTCGGCGAGACGAGCGCCATCGATTTCATTTGTATCATTGGCCTTGACAGAGACGAGACCTTTGCAGTGCTCCGTCCAGCCCTTGTTGGCTGCCCAAGAATGTATACGGAACTCGTTCCAAACATCTGAGGTAACGAGATTACCTTCTTGATACGGTCGGAGCTGAGTAGTCATTTCAACATCATCGTCCGTGATCATCAGAGGTGTGCTGACAACAATATTTCGAAGCTCGTATTTGTCAAATTGAACGCCCTTTGCAGCTGCTCGTTGAGATGCGGCTTCAACAGCCATCGCGACGAACCCAGACATGGGAAATAGGGTAAGTGATTGGATTTTGTGGTGTCGTAGCCATGGTAGGTCATCTGTTCGGATCATATTTCGCCAAGTCGGCTCGAGGTCATTCGAATAAATGGCTTCCACGCCGAGAATATCGTTTCGTTGCGTAGTTCTGTTCTTATGCTTTAATTGCATGCGGCCCTCGTGCCAGTACTTGTTGGAGTGGTTCCATGGATATCTCGGCAAGTCGACCAATAGTGCAGGTGGTTTGCCAACCTTGGGGAAGTTGACAGTACCAAAGTTGATATTGACGCCCTTCGTGAACAAAGTGCCCGCCAAGTCGAGTGCGGTCTGGACAGCATCTTTCTTTCTGATCAGTGCGGATCCGTACGGAATTTTCATTGCGTTTGGTCCACATGACTTCAAGATCTGCTTGACTGGACCTGCTAAGGCCGAGTGAGGACCGAGCTCAATCAGCATGTTAACACCAGTCTTGTGGCCATTGGCAGGTTCGCACATTGTCGTGAGAGCTTCGGAGAACCTCACAGCTTGTGTAAGATTGGCGACCCAGTAGGATGGTTGAAGTGTATTTCCGTCAACGAGATGTCCAAGTAAGGACGAGTGGAATTTGACTGCTGAATTCTTTGGGGGCTCGAGCCACTGAAGACACGCTTGGTACTCGCTTGCGACCAGTCTCATATGGTGCGAATGGTAAGCGACATCGACTTGAAGCTTTCTGTTGAACATTCCTCGCTCTTCAAGTAGGACCTGGAGTTCATCGATCGCCGGTTCATCACCTGAAATTGTCAAGCTGGTCGGGCTGTTGAAACAAGCAATTCGGACTTCTCTGTTCTTTAGTTGCTTAATGAGAGGCGCGATCTCTTCTTGGCTACCTCCAACAGCCATCATAGATCCCTTGAGATCTGGGAACTTTGTCTTTAAATCCACCGTTACCATACCTCTGTAATAGGAGATTGCCATGCAGGCATCGAGGGGAAGTATTCCAGCAGCGTAGGCAGCTCCGATTTCACCACTCGAGTGACCCGCGACAGCGGTAGGATATACACCCCAGGCTCGAAGAAGGTCGGTCAAAGCCAGTTGAATTGCTGTGCATGCAGGTTGACTGATGTTCGCATCGTTGACGTTTGAACTCTCGGCATCTTTACTCAACTCATCCACGAGAGAGAAAGGGGCGCCGAAGGCAGCCAAGCATTTATCGCACGCATCGACAGTGGCCGCAAAGATGGGATATTGCTCATAGAGCTCCCGTCCCATTGCGTGCCACTGAGCTCCTTGGCCAGTAAATATGAAGCCAATTCGGGGAGCCTCAGTCTCTCTGACAGGGGTTAGCTTGCCAGCGTTGAGTGCCTGGATCAGTTCGAAGGATGTTGGTGCTGAAATGGCGACTCTCCATTGGAGAAGGGATCGACGCTGTCCAAGAGTGTAGGCGACATTGCTCATCAGATCGTTTTGGAAGATCTCGGGCCTTTGCTCCAAATAGATGCCAATCTTTTGCATCATGGACTCCAGGGCAGCCTTGTCATTAGCGGAAAGGACAAAGAGCTTCCTCAATTGGATTGCTTGGTCGGGCGAGTTATCGCCTTCGTATTTCTTCAGGAAAGGCGCTCGTTCTAGAACCACGTGGGCATTCGTTCCTCCGAAACCAAAGTTGTTGACGCTAGCATACTTCTTTGGTCTCGGCCATGGACGCTGCGTTGTTGGTACCTATGTATGATTAGAGACAGACCGAAGACGGGAAGAGATTGCAAATCGCACCTTGAGGTTCCACTTGCTAAAAGGGATCTTGTCATTTGGCTTCTTGAAATCATAGTTGGGCAATATGAAACCTCTCTCGAGCATCATTGCTGTCTTGATGACGGATATAATGCCTAAGGAAAGTATTAGTATGGTATAAATTAGGAATAAAAGGGATACATACCAGAAGCTGCTTCAAGATGGCCTACATTAGACTTCACGGAACCAATGTACAACGGATTCCTAGCCGTTCTGTCCTCACCAAACACATTATGCAAAGCTGTTGCCTCAATTGGATCGCCAACTTTGGTGCCAGTCCCATGGGCTTCGACATATCCAGTATCCTTGGGATTGATGCCTGCACTTCTGTACACGGCCCGCATAAGCTCCTCTAGAAAAATATCAGTACAGTATCATTTCAAGAATCCTGAAATTATCTGTATTAAAGTAATTCTCACCTTGTGCAGAACCATTTGGCATGGTGATACCAGGCGTTTTACCATCCTGGTTGATACCAGTGCCAACGATCACCGATCTGATTGTGTCGTTGTCTTGTAAAGCTTGTTGTAAAGGCTTTAAGATGACCATACCACATCCCTCCCCTCGTCCATATCCTGTACCTCTACTATCGAAAGAAAATGATCGACCCTCATCAGAAAACAAGCTTCTTTTTGTCAGCTTCTGTGATCTTAGTGACAGACTTAACATACCGTGACTTGGACATGGAAACCCAAAATTCGGGTAGGGTATTGAGATGGCATCCTCCCACAATCGCCGTCTTCGACTCTCCATTACGCAGACTTTGACATGCCAAATGTAAAGCTACAAGACTGGATGAACAGGCAGTGTCCATCGTAAAACTGGGACCTCGAAGGTCAAAGAAGTGAGAAAGTCTGTTCGACTGCATTGCAAAAGCACAACCTGGAAAATTTAGTGGCTAGAACTATGATTCCAATAGGATCGACCCACCAGTGGCTTGATACATAGGAATTGTCTCTGTATCAGAAAATAATTGAGACTCATATTCTGAGAATGAACCACCAATAAAAACTCCAACCTCCTTTCCGACCACTTGATGCTTAGGAATACCAGCACTGTCGAGAGCCTCAAAAGTGCATTCAAGCAGTAAACGTTGTTGAGGATCCATGGATGTCGCCTCTTGAGCAGTGAGAGAGAAGAAAGGTGCATCAAATAGTCCGAGGTCCTCTTTCAGGAAGTTTCCGCCGGCAGCGTTAAAACATCCACCTTTCCCTGGATTTGGGTGAGAGAAAGGTGCGGATTCGAATCTTTCTTTTGGAATCTCGGTCCACCCATGGCGTGCACGAGAGCACAGCTCCCAAAACTCGTCTGGTGTGCTCACATTGCCAGGCAAGCGGCAGGACATTCCAACGATTGCGATGGGCATCTGCTTTGGCATTTCTGATTGAGCGTAGCCAGTGATGTAGCCATTGGTGAAGCCATGTGTGTAACCATTGGTGTAGAGATTAGGGTCGGTACCCATATGGGCATTGTTGCTGCTAGCTGCAAGGCCGCTTGTGTATCCATTTGAAGGAGTGTCCACGGTTCCTTCGGAGCCATTGCCGTCCCCATTCGGGGTCCAAGAAGTCGCAGAAGGCGCCATGACAGTCGTACTGTCACTTGGACTTGTCTTCGTTACAAAACACCAGGTATTAGCACGCCGAAGTACGAAAGAAGAGCGGAAGAAGGAATTCAGTCTTTATAGATTCATGTGGCGGAGCAATTTCCCATACGCCGACTAGAAATCGTGCCGCCAGTAGCTAGAGAACTTTCAACGGACACGCGTCTGAATCTGGTAACAGCAACTATGCTTATCAGCAACCTATTCCTGTCTGGAGAAAGGGGGCGGAAAGAGCATTACACGCACGGTAAGGATAGTGGTAATCGATAGTATATTAAAAACACTCAAGACAGCATACTGGAACGATGACACCATGCTGTCTTTTTTTGAGCAAGGTGGCTCTATTTTGCATATTTGCGGATGAAAGGACGATCGTGGAGAAGTGTGAGTCTGAACACAACTTTCGCAATTTCAACCCCATATTGCAAGCAGACACCAAAAGCAACGAGATGTGATTTTCAGGGGCAGGTACAGCATTCATCACATGCTGGACGAGTGCCTTTGGCGTGCCTTATCTTAATGATCCTGGATCTTTGCCGAGAGGAGTATTTCCGGCAGATCTGCCCGCAAGGTCCTGAAGTGCCGCTGGGTCGGGGGTTTTCCTGAAATGCTGTGGAAATAGTGTGTGCTACCAGGGTAGAGATGGAAAAACATGAGACGATTTTGATGAATGAGGGCCCGAGGTAGACTACTCTATCGGGCCCGAAATGTCGAAATCTCGCTTGAAGCTCCGATATATTCAATCTATTCGCTCGAGAACATGCATCGATGTCTTATCAATTGCCGTGTGGACATTCCGAGCTGTGGCGCGCCGCCTCGCCGTTAGGAAGAAAGATTAATCGGGCGCCGAACAAGTCGGAACTGCCAAATATATTGATGTGGAGGTAGAGTGCTAGCTGCCACAACGCCAAGATGGTTATACATTCTTTGCATCTGTCCTTTCATGCAGACTAGGTAAGAGGGAACACTTGTCCCTTGGGGAAACATGGATCAGGCCGAAGCGAGCGTCTGCATACTCGCAGAAAGGATGTCGAACTCCAGAGCTGGGATCGGTATCGCACCGGTGTTGTACATAGGCAGGAGGCAGCAGGAGGGAGCTTGAGGCAAAGTAAGTCAAGAGATTTAAAGTTTCGGTCTGGGGGCGACGCGTGGTGGTGGCGTTCCTATTCGCCCTCGGGTAATCTCAGTCTAAATCATAAATGGTCAAGCGCCTCCTGCGCCCGCGGTTGTGGACGCTTCTTTCAACCTCACTTCACTTCACTTCATCCCTCCTTTTCCCTCCCTCTCCCTTCGTCTGTCCCCGGCTTGCCTTATCGCTTGTACCACCCCCACCTAAGCGCACTATCTCAATACTTCTCATTTCTCACTTCGAGCACAGCAGAGCAGATAACGTATATTGCTCGCGCTCTCCGCCAGGACCGAGCTTCCGAGGACCTTTATCAGACTTATCTCCATGTTCCTGAGATCTCTCACTTAGCCTTCCTCAGCCTAAATGACACACCTGGCTTCGACTAGACCTGGGCTCGAACGTAGGGCAAATCTGGAGCTATATGCTCGATTCTCCGATCGACTTATGAACTTGGGGATGTATATCACGACCGATCCAAATCTCGGTTGAGCTTTCCCATCGGTCAGCGGCCCGAGGATTTGCGGCAGGCATCCTATGGTGCCCTTGGCTAATGGAGGTGAAGGGGATCGTTCTAGCCCTCCGTCTTTCGGGGCCGCTGAACTCCGTTGCGTGCCATTCTATCAGCCTCGCAAAGCATAGTTGCTTCCCATTTGTGGCGAACAGCCTGGCGTGGCACATGACAGGTAATCCCGGACGGAGGGCATATGCCAGACTCTGTATTACCGGCTGTTCGTGTCATAAGAGTACGGTGGTGCCGTCCTCGTTTCATCGTTTTACTTCACGCACTTACCGTGGAATTACGGCTCTTGGTGACTAAGGCCATGAATGTAGTATGATCTGGCCCTGTAACGAAAAGTGTTTAAGTGCCCTGACCAGTCCAACCTAGAAATTTCGTGCAATCCCATATTTGATGATCTTTGTCCTTTGATCGCAACCACCAAACCTGCACCTGCCTCATAGTTTACCGTTGATCAAGATCCAAATTTCTGCATCATGAGATTCTTGTGTCTCTGCGGAGCCTACGGAAGCTCAGACGTAAGTCCTTCCTCGTGCTCCACACTGCATAAATACAGGCCACGCTGACACGATACAGAAATTCCAGGTCCAGCTAGGTAAGAAATCATGATGCTACTGTCAATGAACGGTCGTACTCACATGCTGTAGCTCCTCTTGTCAACGAGCTGCGCTCCGACGATACTGCCGAGCTACATTTCATTCACGGGCCGGTACAAGCATTTCCGCCAGACGGATTTGAAGAATTTTTTGGACTGGGTCCATACTTTCGATTCATTGAGCCTTACAAAGGCGAGGACGGCGAGAACGATGTGCTCGATAGAATCCGAAACTTCCCAGAGGGTGCGACTGCCGAGGATCAAATGCGCGAGCTCATGAAGTTCGATGCCTCGGCCGCCGTGGAGATCCCCACTGATGGGAGCTGGGGAGCAAACCAGAGCGCACAAGATGCTATCGACTATCTATACAACATTATGGAAAAGGATGGTCCATTCGATGGGATCATTGGGTATTCGGAGGGAGCCACTGTTGCTGCAACACTCCTGTTGCATGAACAACGGAGATTCGAAACTCAAGGTATCCCGACCATGTTCAAATGCGCCCTCTTTTTCGCAGGATGGCCACCCATGAGCCCTGATCTAGATTCTATTGTCCTTGCAGACGAGTCTGATTTGACCATAACTATTCCGACCTGCCACATTAGTAAGCGGTGCCCATCTCCATTCTCCTCCACCCAACTAACTTCGCGACAGTTGGATCTTTGGACCCGTATCTCGCAGGATCTATCGCCCTTTACAACATCTGGTTAGCAGCAATTTCTTTTGTTCTTCGTTCTCGGTAGCCGTCGAGTTTGCTCCATTGTATTGCCGAAGAAGGGTTTTATCTTCTCGAAGTCTCATCATAAAGAGAAAACCTAGTGCTGACTTTTCGTAGCGATTTAGATAATGCGTACCTCTTTGATCATGCCAAGGGCCATACTTTGCCACGAGACAAGGAGACCGTGAGAGAGCTCGGAGATATCGTCCGCACCATGATTGCTAATATAAATGATTCCTCGGACTCCGATTGTTAAATTTATTATTCAAGATGAGGTGGAGTTACTTTCGCGTCGGGCACTTTTGGCGCTCGATTGAAATCATTCTGTCAAGTGATATGGAGTTTACAGATTGGCTTGATGGCTTGGAGACCGAGTTTACTGTTTTTCAAAAATTGGCTGTCGATGGGCCTCAAATTTGTCACGTCCTCGACCAGATACATTTAGGTAGTTTGATTAGCAACATGTAGTATTTGTTGATCGCCAGAGTTCAAACGTTTCAGCATGGGCTACTTTTTCAATGGGGTAGGGAGAAATCAAATTGCTACAACGTATTCTTCTCAGTGCTCTGAGCACTTTTTCAAGCTCTATAGATGCCCCAAAATTTTGCGTCATATAATTTATCTCACAAAGAGGCTATGAGAAATTCGATTAGATGCCCCCGTACAGAAGTACCAATTGTCCTCAGGGAATACTGCACGTAAGATCTCTTTGCGGGGTAGGGCGCTACAAGTTCGTGGATATTGGATAAGGGTCTAAACTAATTCCAGGCTCGAGCTCTACAATGTCCAGTATCTTCTCTCAATGTATTGAAAGAGTCACAAGAGCAGTGAAAGACTGTACTGTAAGCCGATACCAACCTTCGGTGTAATTTGACGGACAAACGGAGTTTCGTTTCAGGCTGAACACTACAATGGAAAGATCTCACCTTGATATTGCTTAATACAAGCATGAGATTTACCTCCAATACCAGTTCTCACGAGTGTGGCGTCTGGTGCGGATCGAAGAATTGATTGGGGCCGTTGTATAGCATTACATGTGGCTTGTTTAATTTATAGTGGGGGTGGACGCTGCCGAGCGGGGAAACCCAGCTGCACGACTTCTGCCAGATGCAGGGGTAACTGGCATCCACGTTCATCTTACAATCTATAGCAAGATCAACAAGCCTTATCATTGATAGTACCCTGCAGGTGCGCGGTGGCGAGAAACTTGGAATGTTCTCCCGGAGCTACCTTGCTGCATAATCGCTTGTACCTGGCGCTATCTTTTCTTATCCGATAGATTAAAGAGCAACATTCTTTCTGCCAGCAGCTTCATATAGTGTGCCTGAGAGGCAGGTGCAGTTGTCCTCTTCCAGAAGTTCCTCCTGATTGTACCATCGTCCGATTTCTCTTTACCCGGTTGCGTTTTTTTGATGACTGAATTTGATCCACGTTGTCTCTTGCCGTGATTCTGGAGATGCTTTCGTTGAAGTAATTCTTCCGTGCGTGGGAGATGTAGTGCATCTCATTATGGTCATGGAAAACGAAGTGATCGATGACGGACCGGCGCAAAGCCGTCCAGTAACTTCAGACTCCTCTCATCCATGGTCACCGTCGGCGACCTTACGATTCTTTGAGGACGCCGATATCGAGAATGGACTTCATGATCCTGAGATAGCAAGTGATACCCGTAACGAGACGATGTCGGAGACACCACCAGACGATGATAGACCTGCCACTCCGCCGTTGCCGAATCCATGGTCAACTTCAGCAACTCTGCCAGTCTCTCTGGAGCCCGAAGTCCAAGAGAAAGGCCCATCTGTAGCTGCGAACGAAAATCATCGAACAGAAGAAATCTCTCCGACACCATGGTCAACATCAGCAACGCTTCCTGTGTCTCCTGAGCCCGAGCTTGAAAATCATGGAGCGGAAGAGGAGAAAAAGATACCAGATCCTCCAAAGGTGGCGAAGAAGAAGGTTTTTAGTACGGCCGAGTACAAAGTTGCATTCTCGCATTTCTTCGTAAGTAGAAAAGCCTCCGTGAGAGCGACTCTGCTGACACTCATGACAGCGGATCTTCTCATATTCAACGACAAAAGATAGGTTCATGCTGGCTGGTGCAATATTCTGCTCGATATGTACGGGTGTAACACTTCCTCTGATGAACGTGGTATTTGGTGAGTGAAACAGCATGTTTTTCTTCTCAATTGCTAAGCTCTTGGCATAGGTCAGCTTGTCGGCGCCTTTGGAGCACATTACAACCCATGGTCCGGCGAGACAACAGCTATGTTCACGCATACGATCAACAAAAATGTGTAAGCATCGAATTCTATTATGTCAATATGATGCTAATCGGATCTCAGACTTTACATGGTGTATCTCTTCATTGGCAGACTGTTTCTTGACTACGTCGCAATTGTAAGTTTGTACATCTCAGAGTTGATGAAAGGACGCTGACAAACAAAAAGCTTGGATTCCGCATGATCAGTCTCCGAATCTCAGCAGCGATGAGATTAGCATACATGCGAGCTCTTTTTGCCCAACCTATCTCAGTACTCGATGCCATACCTCCGGGTCAAACATCTGCCATAATAACCATCACCGCCAATATTCTCCAAATCGGTATCTCAGACCGCCTCTCCATGCTTTTTCAAAGCACCTCTCTTGTCGTTACAGCACTAGTCATAGCTTTCAAGTATAGCTGGCGTCTCACGCTCGTGACTAGTAGTGGTTTACTGTTCATTACTATATTTTATAGTGCTACTATCCCTTTTCTGGTGAAGAAGTCGAAAGAAGTCGAGCATGCTGACCGGATGACATCTGGTGTTGCGAGTGAAGTTTTCTCATCGATCAGGATGGTCGCTGCTTGTGGTGCTGAGGGAAAGATGGCTAAGCGATACGCGAGCTGGGTCGATGAGTCGAAGCGAAGAGGCCTCATGATGTCTCCTTGGGTTGCGATGCAACAAGCTCCTGGTAAGTCAAGCTTTAGATCCTGCCATTATTATCGCTGACAGTTCAAGTGTTCTTTGCCATTCATGCGTAAGGTTGATTTTAACCCTTCTACCAACATTTCTAACCTATTTGCAGAACTTTTGCCCTTTCTTTTTGGTACGCCATCCACCTGTATATGGAATGGAAAATCCATAGCGTCGTTACTATGATTATGTGAGTATTTCCTACTGATTTTCGAGTTTCTCAACTGATGAAGGTCAGTGTTTTAATGTCCATTATGACCATCACAATGTCGATCGGTAGCATTGCTACACCAATTTCCGCGGCTGCTCGCTCAGCTAGCTCAGCTAGTATATTTTTCACAATCATTGACCATCCACTTCCGAAATTCGGGAACCTCAAGCCCCCTGAGGCAACTGCATCAGAAGATATCGTCCTTGAGAATGTCAACTTTGCATATCCGATCCGACCCGATGTCAAAGTTCTTGATGATGTGACTCTACGCTTTCCAGCAGGCAAAATGACTGCTATTGTCGGCCCTTCTGGTTCTGGAAAGAGTACGATCGTAGGACTTATCGAGCGATGGTACGAGCTTGATGGAGACCTGGCTGAGAATATCCTGGTGAGTCGAATGCCTGACATCATAAATACCACTGACTAAATTCGTCTTAGACTCTTTTCTTCCGAACTGGCACCATCACTACAGCCGGAACTCAACTACATAAAATCGATCTTAAATGGTGGAGATCTCAGATTGGTCTCGTGCAGCAAGAGCCGTTCTTGTTCAATGACACTATATTCAAGAACGTAGAATATGGCCTCATCGGCACCGAATGGGAACACGAGACCGAGGAAAAGAAACGAGAGCTTGTGGAGTACGCTTGTAAGGAAGCTTTTGCAGATGAATTTATTACTCGTCTCCCAGATGTATGTTCCTATACCTGCTGTTCCGTGATCATTAGTAACAAGTTTCAGGGATACGACACCCAATGCGGAGATGCAGGAATCAAGCTCAGCGGTGGCCAACGCCAGAGACTAGCAATTGCAAGAAGTATCGTTAAACAGCCCAAGATCTTGATCCTCGATGAGGCTACCAGTGCCATCGATGTTCGGGGCGAGAAAATCGTGCAAGCAGCTCTCGATAAAGTGTCGAAGAACAGAACCACCATCATGATCGCCCATCGCTTATCCACGATCATGAAAGCTGATAATATCGTGGTGTTGAAGAAAGGCAAAGTCGTCCAGCAAGGAACTCATACCGAGCTATTAGCTGATCGTGAGGGAGCTTATTATGCTCTTGCTAACGCGCAACATCTTTCTTTGGGTGTGGAAGAAAAGAAAGATATGGAGTGGATCAATTTCGATACCGAACATAGGAAAATACTAGTGCTAGATAAGTTTAGCGTGGAGCTTGAGGCATATAACAAGCTGTTTGAAGAACCTGAATATGAGAAGAGAGGCTTCTTTGGAAGCTTCGGCTCTTTGTTGCTGGAACAAAAGTCACATTGGCCTTGGTATCTGTTGATGCTGTTAGCGAGTTTCGGGGCAGGAGGTAAGTCTGATCATTCGAGTGGCAGGAAAAACTTCGTGCTGATGGGAGATTCTAGCTGCATTTCCACTCCAATCATTCTTATTTGCAAAGTTAATATCAGTCTTCAGCTTCTGGGGCTGGTATCTTAAACAGCAGACTGATTGGTGGTGCTTGATGTTCACCGTCCTGGCAGCGGGCGTGGGGGTCAGTTATTTTGTGCTAGGATGGTCTTCGAATACTGTATCATATGTAAGTGCTAGTTTCCTTGACACTACTCTCACTTGACCACTGATATATCTAGCACATCACCTCGGCCTATCGAAAAGAGTATTTTGAAAACGTTCTTCACAAACCGGTCGCTTATTACGACGAAGAAGAGAACTCCATCGGTAGTCTCACAGGCCGTATGGCCAATGATCCCACACAACTTCAACAGCTACTCGGCATCAATATGGCATTCGTCTTCATCTCAATCTTTAATGTCGTGGGCTGCATTGCCATGTCGTTTTACTTTGGTTGGAAGCTCACGCTCGTGACCGTCTGCTCGTCAATGCCCATCATTCTCGCGGCAGGCTTCTTTCGAATCCGTTACGAGACCCAATTCGAGAAGATGAACTTCGAAGTCTTTGCAGAGAGCGCAAAGTTCGCCACTGAATCAATTGGTGCCATCAGAACTGTGACGGCGCTCACACTTGAAGATGAGATTTGCGGCAGATACGAGAAGTTACTTCAGACTCATATCAAAGAAGCCTTCCATAAAGCCAGGTTCTCTACACTGGTGTTTGCGATGAGCGATAGTATTGCTTTACTGTGCATGGCGTTCGTGCTGTGGTAAGTCCGCTCCGCCTAAGCGAGAAACCCCTGATTTGACGAAAGCTAGGTATGGAGGGAGACTTCTTGCTACCTACGAGTACTGGCCTTTCCAATACCGTAAGTTTCATTTGCGAGTATTCTAGAAGATGCTAATGACTATATAGTGGTCATATATTTAGCAGTTGTGCAAGGCAGCATAAGTGCTGGTCAATGGCTGAGTTTTGGCCCAAGTATGGCACATTACCCCGCACCAGATAATATTTAGCTAACACCATCAACAGACATTGCACAAGCATCAGCAGCAGCAAATAGGATTAGAAGTATGAGACAAAGAGG
The DNA here is from genome assembly GCF_001500285.1 of Mollisia scopiformis. NCBI lineage: Eukaryota > Fungi > Ascomycota > Leotiomycetes > Helotiales > Mollisiaceae > Mollisia > Mollisia scopiformis. The sequence goes on from NW_017263593.1 coordinate 1,158,490, forward strand.
CGACAAAGAAGAAGACAAGATGCCACTGGAATTCGACGAAACCGAAGACGAAGAGAAACACTCAACGACTCGGGGAGTTAAACTCGAGCTTCGGAACGTCTTCTTCAAATATCCTACTCGTGATGTCCCAGTCCTACAAGGCTTGAACATGACGATCGAGAAAGGTCAATTCGCAGCTTTAGTCGGCCCTTCCGGCTCTGGAAAGACCAGCATCATCTCTCTACTTGAGAGGTTCTATCGTTGCCAGACTGGAAGAATTATGTATAACGGTACTGATATCAATGATCTGAATCTGGTAGACTATCGAAAGTCAATTTCTCTTGTCGCACAGGAAGCTTCAATCTTCGAAGGCTCCATTCGGGATAACATCCTTCTTGGTGTCGATGAACATACCACACCAGACGAGGTTCTTCGACAAGCATGTCGTGATGCCGAGATACACGACTTCATTTCATCCTTACCAGAAGGCTATGACACAGAAGTTGGAACGAAAGGTGTCGCGCTCTCAGGTGGCCAGAAGCAACGACTCGCCATTGCACGCGCACTCATCAGAAATCCAAGAGTCTTGCTCCTCGATGAAGCAACGTCGAATCTTGACTCTGAAACCGAAAAATCCGTTCAAGCTGTCTTTGAGAAGACGGGTCGAGGTCGGACTATGGTGGTTGTTGCTCACAGACTTGCTACTGTCCAGAATGCTGATGTCATTTTCGTGATTGGGGATGGGAGGGTGGTTGAGAAAGGGACTCATGCTGCGTTGTTGAGAAGCAGGGGTTTGTATTATCAGATGGTAAGTCTTCCCGTGTACTAATCGACAAGTCATAGACTAATTTTTTTTCAGTGCCAATCACAAGCTCTTGACAGATGAGCATGAGGACGGATGTCTCGAGAGAGATCGCTCGTTCTGTTTCATTTATTCGTCTTTGAATTTCTTGTGAATACTTTTTGGCATATAGATTTTGAATGGATTTACCATAAGGTGGCACTGCAATACTTTTTTTAGTGAAGAATGATCTACAGGGATTATCATGCATTTGTGCTGGTACCTGACTTGACTAACAACAGGACCAATTCTCTACCAGCCAAGCTCACTCAAGAGTTCTCAACCCGCACCATCTATTAGATCATCCCAAGTATTTTTCCGTGGATAGCGCAGGAGGCCAAGATGTGGCGTTTTCAACCATGAGGTGAACGACGTCTTCATCAAGCCCAAATCATGGATCTTCCCGCCATGCTCAGACTGGTTGCATTTGAAGAAGAACGGTCTTTCGAGTTTCAAGACGTAACTATGCACCATGCAATTGCTTGAATCGATGCCTCTTGGAATTTGCTTGCAACGTTCCCAAGTCCTCTCATACCGACAGCCGCAAGGGAAGCGAGTTCTTTCAATGATACAAATTAGATTGATTATCGGTTTGGCGGATGACGAGGAAGATATGTTGTTCTTAGGAGTTTTGATAAGATGTTGTTTTGTGGGTGCGCGAATGTTGAACACTTTTTATGGAATTGACGTGAGGTACTGGTGGTATGAATCTCTGAATGGAGACCCAGGTCAAGTACCTAATCATCACAGTACCTACAAGTTAATAAGCGGTGAATAACTGGTGATCGTGATTGTTGCTAGAGAGTGGTTTACCAACACAGAATCCCAATCTTGCAGATAACACCCCCGCTCGTTCACCTCGAGATTGGCTGCCAATTTTTTATCTAACATTTTCCAACGTTACTTGTATTTTAATGATTCATTAGTTTTCGAGATTTTATGCTCAAGCTTGCTTATAGTTGTGGAGCTCTTGAAATATATTCGGTTTAAGATTCCATTCTGAGACATCCGTTCTTGTCTTATTGGCCAAGGTCAGATCTGTGAACTTCTTAGTGCTGTCCATGCTATTTTGGTCTCAAAATCCTCAATTGCTTCCATCTCCGTTCAAATGCGATGCGGATGAGACACTCAGTCGATTGATTGGCCCAGAACTCTACATTAACAAGCCACAACGGAATCGCACCCGGATAGAGACAAAACCGATCAAGAGTATGCATAGCGGCCCCATCGAGAGCCTCATCGGGTTGAAGGCGAGTGGGGGTAAATATAATCCCTCATAATCATTCGTTAGCAAGTACATAAATCAGAGAGAGTTTTCGCACATTGCTCTTTCCATTCGCACGCTCTTCATTGCTTACAAGAAAAGAATTTCGTCTAAATCTTGAGCATCAACACTCCAAAGCCGAACGAAATCATGGCTTACGCAGCTGACGGAAACGGGACTTGGAAATGCCAACTGGTCAGCTTCCCTCCGTGTACAAACATGTCCAAAGACACGATTCACCATTACTGTCCAAGCCGTGAGTATTGAATCGAATCCACTTCCCATCCAATGCTAAGTTAATGTATTAGATACTTGCGTCGTAGGTGATTGTCGCGAAAGTGTTAATTATGATCTTGGTACCAAAAGATTTCTTCAAGTCTGCCTGTACCGTAAGTATCCATAATGAGGTATCTTACTGGTAATGTTTACTGATTTTGTTGTAGATGAACAATTCCCTAATGGGGAGAAAAAGCGCGCACCTGGTGAGCATGACTTGATTATAGCAGTTTTGTCAGATATCGGAGAACAAACTGACTAATTGAGGTCTAGAAGACCAAGGAAATTATTGCTGCGATAGGTGTTCCCGTGGATGTGTCCACACTCCTGCAACTCATGACGGGACTTGCTACAATTGTGGGCATTGAGCTGGTGCAGGTATCGGATGTTTCTGCGGAAGCTGATTGCTACGATTCTTCTGTCTGACTCGAGGGGAGGAAGAAATCTTGTGATTATTTTATGTATTTGAATCCAAAGCGAATGATTTAGTTTTGTGTAGCGATATCTTTGCCTATGTGCTCGTCCTCCTGCTCATCCCTTTGTTCGCTTAATGACAAAGGCATTCAATACGAACTTCATCACCACTAAACGATATTTTCCATCCACTGGGCTTAGGTTGGACGGAGAAGGTCAGAAAGTGAATAAGATGCTTTATATTTCGAAAGAGAAGTTGGCCTTGAGTCATGAGCGTTCCGTTTCTGCTCCTTAGAATGGGATGTTCACTGGCTGGAGTTGGAACTTTCAGTAACCATTCAAAGTCGTACGAGATGGTAGATAGTAGCTAAATATTGAACTGATAGCACAATACTAGCAATGTTCTACTCTCTAAACAGAAAAACTCCCTCAACAACAAAGGACAACCCCAAAGTTGACCAGATCTGAATGCCCATACCACGATCCCATTTCCTCCCCAGAGTCTAGCTCCGAATTCCCGGCCAGCACAACGTCGCAACACAACGTAAAAGTACCGTCCCCCCGTGCGGAATGCATCTCAAGGATGTCTTCACTGTCTTTTCTTCCACCCCATATGGGCATTTTGCATATCTTCCTTCCCAACGGCCGCAAGTTTTCCCTGTGTAGTATTCGCACTTACACTCGAGGATTGTGGTGATGGAGAGACACATTGCTTGGTTTCTGTGTTGTGGTGTTTGGTTGATCGACGAAAGTCCCGGAGTGGAGTCTGCATCTCATACAAATGAGAGCTTAATTTATAGACCAGATTAGAGACCGAGGCATATTAATCAACTCAAAAATCGAATCACTGCATTACGATTCGAATCAATAGAAGTATTCGACTCAATCACGTCGAGAGGCCCCATATCAGTCACGAGTCGTGATTAAAGGCGTTGAGGAAGCAGTGAATCAGGAGCCTGGGTCTAATCATCAATGAACCCAAGTATAATTATTCGAAAGATCATGTTTTGACATAATCCAGAGCGTCGAAACCTTCCAAGTTTACTTCACTCGACGCAAAATTGCACACCCCTCGTCTCGCTTAACGAAAAGGGGTATTCAACCTGAACCTCACCATCACTTAGCACAATCCCCTATATATCAACATAAACCATGCATCAATTATAATATACCTATCTATCTCTCACACGTTTCCTCATTCCAACTCTCCTCCTCCCTCCTCCCCCATCTCATCAATACCTCCAGCACCCTCCACACCTGTGGTGCCGACATTCGCACCACTCGAGCCACTTTGGATTAGCATTTCCGCACTATATACAGAACGTTAGCTCAGTACGAGATAACAATGGAGGAGGGTTGAGTACCCAGTTTCCGTTACCACCGCAGCAGCGCCATGTCTCCCAATATGTTGCGTTTTCCTGTGGGTTTTGCCATCCGTATGGGTTTGGGTATTCGTCCATGTTTGATTCGGGTTGGTTTGAGCTGGAATGTGAAGGAAGTGAGATGTTGAAGATATAGGGAGGGGAGGAGGAATTGAGCGAACGGTCTGTCGTGAATGAGATGAAGACATGGGATAGTTTATGACGTCCGATAGCATGTTTTAGAACTTGATGTTGAATGCAAGTGTGAATATATATTAGACCCAACAGACTTCTAGATCTATAATCTATAAATGTATGTATAATCTTACAACAAATCTGAATTCAAGCAACATACTCAAACAAAAAACATCTCAAATAAAAGCAAATCATTCAGGCACTGATAGCCAAACCTCTCGTACTAAGGAGAAGAACACTCAAATCAACCCCCAAAGCGGTCTCGGCATCTCCCTTCCCTCCACACCTTCCACACCACTCCTCATCTCCCTGATCCCCACATAGGCTTCTCTTCTGACTCCAACAGTCACACTCCGACTACTCAACCCATAATACCCCGCCACGCAATGAACCAACCACCTTGCAAAACTGCCCTCAGGCGTGCCCACCAAGCCCTCATAAACCTTCTTCTCCCTCTCCAACTCCTCCTCCATGACATCCTTCACCTCATCCGACATCGTGATCCCGTTCCCATTCGCATCCCTCCCAATAAACACAATCTCCTCATCCTCAGAATCAACCTCTGAGTCCTGATCCTTGTTCTTATTCAAAAGCTTATATTCCCGCGCCTCGTACTCCTTGACGAATTTCCTAACCTCCATTTCAAGGTCCTGGAGTAAAGTCTTAGCACCCTTGCTCTTCTTCAGTTTCTGGCGCAAGTCTTGAGGCACGCGTCCTTTGCTGGGAGAGCTCTCGCTGAAGCCCGCTCGTTGCGCTGCGGCGAGTTTCTTCTGCGCAGCGATTTCCTCGGCGCGGTGGCGGATTCCCGCGTCCCAGAGCGGCGCCAGGTAGTATGGGACGTTGTGGACGGGGTACGTAGGGTGAGGAGCCCAGTCGGAGGGGAGGGGTGGTTGGGCGTTGGGGACGTGGAGGAGTTGATCTATGGGGGTGTTAGAGTCCGTATAGTCGTCGCACTGGCAGGTTCCTCTGTGCCAGTATGGCGTTGTGACTCTTGTCCTCGATCCTCCCTTTCGTTCAAGAGAGTTGCAGATGTATGGTTGGTGTAGGGACATAACTCACCATTCTCCCAGCGTTGTCGTCTCCTGCTGCCTTCTTTGCCCTTCAAGAGAGCTTCTCTCCGCTTTTGGCTGTCCCTTCTCAGCGGCTCTTTGCGTTTGTACACAGTGTGGACCTTGTCACGCGTATCCTTTTCCGACGCATCTTGGAGGTCGCGTTTCGCGGCGGCATCGAGGGGGATGGATAGAGTAACGCCTGTTCCTCTCGCAGATGGAGAAACGGAGAGAGATTCCAGAGCCGAGATGGTCCAGGATTCGATATCGATTCCCGGCTGCGCGGGGGCAGCTGCAGGAGCTTGGGCAGGTGGTGGGACTGAGGAGTAGATTGCCATTGTCGCGTCTTGGTTATCAGACTTCTGATATTATGTATGACTGCTCACAAAGAGAAAGGTAAAGTAGGATGGAAGTAAGAGCTGGAAGATGCGATGAAAGATGATCTCTTGCCTGAAGAGATGAAAGGGATGAAGGACTGGGGAATTGCAAAGGAGAGGAGTAATGGATGGTGCATCTCGCGATAAGCCGGAAGCTCCCACTTAGTCTAAGTCCATTGCATAATCGTATCGTGCACGGTCACAGCGATCCAGCCATTCAGAGGCGGCCTTCAAGATCCATGTATGACTGTAAGGATGAGTCGAATTATAAGTGTGGATGGGTACATGAATGAGTTGATATGCAGTGGAAGGAACATGCAGTTGCCGAAATGTCTGCGGCTTTGATCACAGGCAAGGTTAGCTCACGATTCATTAGGCAGTGATGCAAGCTTTCAATATCTGCAGAGACATCGCATTTGGAGTCCTGCTAATGTACATAGCCTGACGAGCGATCACTGTCATTTGTGGCACTTCTGCCATGTATTGCAAGTTCTGCAGGACGCTGCTGCATATTCAGCCCGGCAGAATAGCATCATAACTTCTTGCTGTTACAAGATCTTGTTGTCCTCTCACAACTTCGCAAACGCCAACTCATAAGCAAGTCCCAAAGTCAACCTGGCGTGCTGAAGCATATGATCAAAGCTGAGATACTTGATAGTATCGTCCGAAGTATGGATCTTTTTGTCAGAATCCGCGAACGCAGACTCAATAACAAAAGCCGAAGGATACCCAGCCTTGGAAGCAGAAGCATGATCTGAGCATGCATATCCACACTTCGTCTCAATGTACGGAATTTCGCAATACTAACAAATCATTAGCAATGACCAACAAAAGGTCGGGATATGCCTACCTCAGTCACAACCTCCTTGATGAATTCGGTTAAAGCAGGATCCACGAAATCGGTGATGACTCCCACGCTCTCGGGTTTGCCAGCATCAAGCGTACCCTGCACATATCCAGTCATATCTTGCTGCAACATGGCTTTGACATCCCTGCCCGTCTTCTCGTATTCTGAGAAGATGGCCTGGCTTCCGAGAAGCCCACCTTCTTCGGCAGAGTACCAGTGGAATTCAACAGTGTTTTCTCCCTTGCCCTTGATGATATCCTCCGACTTGAGAAGGACTCGGAAAGCTTCGAGAATCGTTACAGTTCCGCTTCCGTCGTCATCAGCACCTGGCGCGGACATGAAGGAGGGGAAGAAGAGGTTGATGCTATCTTGGTGTCCTCCCACGACGACCGTGCTATTGTGCTTCCCTGGAATCGTCGCAATAATACTGTTTTGTCCCCAAGGATGCTCGAATGGCTCTGCCGCAGCTCCATATTTGTCTGCTCCAGAATCCTTGATCATCTTCTTGACCTGCTCTAGCAACCACTCCGACGATTGTCTGCCGTAATCGGACTTGTAGTATCGGGTATGGAAGGAAGTAAACTTCTCGAGGTTCTTTTCCATATTCTTCTTATCGAGCTCTTTGAACATTGGCTTGAGGTCCTTACTGTATGCTACTTTAGCTGGGAACTTGGGTTCCTTCTTCGATGACGCTTTGAGTGCTCCGAGGTCTTGGGTGGTCGTGATGTCCATGAAGTTCTGGCCATTCTGCACTATCATCAGTATAATTCGAGTACATCCCGAAGAATGCTCACTCGTCGTAGCTCCCACTTCTCATCCTCAGTCACCCATCTTGTCTCTCCAGGAGCAAGTTCAATAAGGTACTTCTCGGCTTTGACATTGCTGATCACCACTTGGTCCTGTTCGTGAGCTTCAATAAATCGAGCATTGACAGCTGCCGCAGACAGAGCTAGTAGTGAGACCGTGGAGAACTTCATATTGTAGATGGATTTGTTTTGATAATGAGAGATAGAAAGCACTGTTTACTTGTCCCTGTAGATAGATGATAGCAGCAGGGCTACGATGATACGCGGCGCCACTACCGCGGCAAGCTCCGAATGTGCCACAGGTGGCTGGTGATACATGAAAATGACGACCATAGTTGGAGATGTTTCATACGACGATTCAGGAACAGCTGAAAGATACAGAGGAGAGATAAGGAATACATCGATGTATCTGTCCAAGTCGAGCTCGACTGAAAATACCCAGTTCGATACAAGTTCTTCGTATCTGAATCAGGCTTTGATTGTCTTCAGCTCGGCGACCAGGCTCCCGGACCAGGCTCCGACAACCTGGGACCAGTTCTTCAAGCTGCAGATCAGGGTACAATTGAACGATAGAGAAGTCAATGAGGTCTCACTCATTTTTCCTGTCGTGTGACAGACAATGGTCTCATATTTCGATAAATGGCACAACTCTCTTGTCAAAGATGGCTGAATAGACTCACCTCTGTAAGAGACTGCAAAATTACACATAGAAATCTCTTGCATGCAAATCATGGGAATTGCAAAGGATCCGCAATGCACAGCTGACCAGGTTTTGCCCCGCACTTACTCAAACCAGGTCAAATCGGCACAACAACACCCCTCAATTCGCGGCCATCTACATGTTGCATCCCCCCCCCCATGAAACGCGTCTCTCTCAATTCATGCTGTGTGACCTTGCTGGGTGTGGGTAGACAAGCCGTATTATGAATAATCGATAGGACCGTGTACAATTCTTTGCGGGGAAATTCTCTTCCGCGTGGGCTGAGCTGCATACTGTGGAACCTGCAGCGTGTTGGCCAGTAAGATTCCCTCGTGCATCTTTCTGTTCGTACGTCACAATCGGAAGCTGCGAGTGCCTTGGATTGCTTTTCTTACGGCGAGGGAACTTCCCTCTTTATTGCTTTTCAATTCTCCTTCCTCTTTGCGAACAATCATCTGTGAATTTGCATAGTGGTTTCGTTGTGACGTCGTTTTCGTGGTGAGTCAAAAGGGAGCTCTCCCCTCTGAGACATCTTTTTGACAGGTAACCACCAGCCAGCTGTCCTTGAGCAACCATCAAGGTCCTTAAAACTCAAATTCCCAAATACACAAACGTCGTACACGAAGCCAAAGGTACCACTCGTACAACAACATCAAAATGCCTATCTCGGACGGTAAGTGATTCCAGTCGAGCTTGGAGACCAGTTCTCTTTGGCCTCAGAGATGCTCCAGTTAGCTGACGTCCGTAGCCAATCCTTTCGCCTATCGCGAGAGCCACAATGCCCAAGCTGTCTGGACCTACAAGATCTTGACGATTCTTACATGGCTTCTCACAGTCATCACCAGCATCTACTATACCTATGGCGTCCCTCAGGATGATAAAGTGTCCAGGCGAGGCACGATCTGGGGTCAAAATAATCGCTATCCTACGCCATTCTCTGTCAATTCTCTGATGGCCTCTCTGTACTGGTACGCCCCGCCTTTCTTTTGAACGAACTTCTGGCCATGGCCAATGCAATCCGTATACCAAAGCAAGAAGCACTGCTGACAGTACCAGGCTCGCCCTCTTCCTCTTTCAGATCGCCTACCTCTGGCACCTGTTCTCCAAGTCCACTGAGAAGGTTCAGGCTGCTGCTGGAGTCGGAAGCCACTTCATTTTCAACAACCTCCTACAATTCGCCTTTGTCATGCTGTTCGTCCGCGGACATTTTGTCATTGCTGAGATCATCGTGATCATCAACTTCTTCAACCTCTCCTCCCTCTACTTCCGTCATGCAACGCATCCTCGATTGATCCATATTCCAGCCGTATCTGGACCTTTGGCATGGACATTTTTCGCTTTATACTGGAATGGAGCCATCGCTGTCAACGCTCATTCGCTACCTGCTCGCATCCTGGCTAATATCGCCATCTGGGGTATCTTGGTCTATGGATGGTTCTTCCTTGTCATCTACAAGGTACGTATTCAGCAATCATCCACGGAGTTATACTTACATATGTTTCAGGACTATACTATGGGCTTCGCACTTTCCATTATCACTGCCTCGCTGGGTGTTCATCAATTCTTCATTAGAGCTATTGCATTCCAGTGGATCTTTGCTTTCACGATTATGGCTACCCTTTTCATCACTACTCTGCTCGTTGCCGTCCCAGGCATCTTTGGCAAGGAGATCAGCTTCCGGAGAGAGCAAGATGTCGTACCATCCGACCAAGAGAGAGCTCCACTTTTGGACGACGCCTAAGCGAATCCTGCTTAGTATTACAAGGGGAGATGTGCGAAGGTGAGGGAGGACTAGAGACCGTCGAAAATTGCATTAAGGGCGAAGAGTGCGTTGGGACGACTTGTTTTTCTGATTCTTGATACCACTCCGCTTCTTTCAGTATGGGGTTTGGGACAAAAATTCTTTTCTAAGTAATTGCTTTCCGATGGAGATACAAACAATGGTGTGCATCTGGGGCCTTGAGGGTATATTCGCAGGTTTTGCAGTTTCGCATGGGGTATGATTGATGAAGAGATGCTCGACTTTCAAAAATAAAACGTAAATTGAAAGAATCAAGAGCCGCATTCGAAGGATAGAGTGAAGTTTATATATGTGATCTAAAATAGTACCCACTTCATGTCATTCTAGCGTTCCCGACACCCATGTCGTGGTCCGAGCTCCAAAAACTTTCGAGGATAGGACGAAAGCTCCAACATTTTTCTCAGGACAACCACAACATACGCAATGATACGGCATATCCCCATCCCATGAAGTCTTTAATGAGATAATATCCCACGGTCTCCCTCTCCCTCACACGCAGATTGTATGGTACTGCCACCATCACAACCACAATGCGGCCACAAACGCGAGCACATGCACGACGAGCAGCACAATGCCGAAACCCTTTCCATTTTCCCTCGCAATTGCAACAGATATTTGCTCTGTCTCTCGAATCCGGGAGCTTCTCGCCCGCAAGAATGGCAACAGCCTCATAAGACGAGTTCTGCGACCGGAGGAAATATTGGAAAATAAGGCGAGATGTGATGATGCTCTTGAGAAATGGAGAAAGGTCGCGAACATGAAGGAATTACACGCATGGAAGCGAGAGAAGGGTTCAGTGGTGGTCGAGAAGACCAAAGGCATTTCCGATGAGGTTGTTGCAAGACATCTGCAGAGGATGATTGAGCAGGACACACCTGAGGCGGAAAAGAGTCTGGCGAAAGTAGCTACTTTCATGGCTGGGAGGTGAGCGTTTCCCCCTCAAGTCCTGGTTTTTCTTCACAACTAGATCTAATGGGACATGCCGCAGATTTGCAGCGAAGGAGGCCATCATAAAAGCCCACGAAGGACGCCTTACTTTCCATGATATTATTATTCGTCGACCTCCGGACGATGCATTGGGTTCCAAAGCCCCGCTTGCGATTGTTTTACCACAAAGCGGGAAAGAAGAAGACGGGCAAGTGGTCAAGATAAGCATCAGTCATGATACAGACTTTGCTACCGCGGTGTGTCTGGCTCCCACCGGAGCAGACATTGCGGCGGCGCCAGCTCCAAGTGTTCGTTATTATCAAAGCTCATCTCTTGCTACTCGCCATCTCAAAGTTGGAACTCCAGGAGGGATGCTGCCATCTGTCAACGATGCATTGAAGCGGACCCTTGATGCGTACGCACGTGCCATACAAATCGTGAAGGTGCATTATGGATCTCACCGAGAAAATGCTGTTCTCATCGAGGATTTTCCACCGGAAATTTCGACAGAACAACTCAATTCCCTCTTTCAATCAAGACCAATCAACGTACATATACAGAATCCCAAGGAGGACTCTGGGATGTCCAGATGGGCTATTGCTATCTTCAAGACTGAGTATGAGGCTCATGTGGCAGCTAGCACCTTTCAAGCCAACGAAGGTCATCAATACAGACGCGGCCACATTGGGCCTTGTACACATTTGAAGTCATCCTCATGCTTTGTTCAAAGGTCTCTGGTTGAAACGAATTTGGAGGAAAGGTACCAGGATGCCGTCGACATAATTGGACCTGGCAGACTTACCCGATATCATACCGTCGAAGTTATATCTTCGACATTTCAGCCACCAAACTCTTGTGAGCGTTTAAGATACGTGATGTTTCACCTCAAAAGCCAGGCCAATGGCTTTTGCCAAATCGCAGGAAAACGGGGGCCAGATTGGGTATGTGGCTATGTGCTCTTTCACAGTAAGCAAGAAGCACTCGATGCGATTGCTAGATATGATAATACGCCCATTGATAGTCCATGGGGCCTTCTCCAGTGTCGTCTCAGAATCTTAGCCGACCAGATGCCCTCTACTGGAAGTCAGACTAAAAGCTCTGAAGACGGTGAAGTGAAGTCCCAGCACGAAGAAGTTCAATCGGATAACATCAGGATTGCCGAATGTGTACCGGACAGTGGAGTTGAACTGAACTCCCCTCCACAAGTGGGAGACGAACGAATTGTGTGAGAGACACCTCCTCAGGAGCCTACGAACTTCGCTAGCGACTGTACTATCAGAGTGCATCTTCCCCATAAGATGGACGAATGGCAGTTACGTGCTATGTTTCTCAGAGCAATTGAGATCCATCAGCCTCAAAATACCAGTTATGCATTTGTTACTCATGTTGACCCTCGCACAGCTATGTTTGAGGCAGCGAGGTGTCACAAGGCCTTTATCAAAGGCGAAAGGAATCAACTACTGTGCACATATCTAGGTAGCGAAGTAGACCTAGAAAAACTTTATTCCCATGTGGTCTTTGCCTGCCTCAGAACCGAAAATCGTCTCAACAACATCCCTTACGATGGTTCTGGACTGAAGCCGATTGTACATGCTATGATCGTGGACGCATTGAAGAATGCTGAGCTCGACCGGCGTTTGAAGTCCGATCCTACTCATATGCCTTTAAACGCATCAGCATTACCCGCCCGCCATACGATCAGGCTTGATGGCTTTCCATCAAACTTTCCTCTGTCAGGGGTGAGAAATATGGAGATCCTCACAAAAGGCGAGCGTGGTACAGATTTCCTGATAGCAACTCTATTTTCGTATACTTTACAAAACCATCTTCCGCTATTATGGTTGCAGCTATGCACCCCGAATTTTCCGGCCCAAGTGGCCAGCTTGTCGAGTGCTCTTACATGGACCCAAGAATAGACTTGAAGGCTGCTCGGCAGCTTCTCAATCGATCTGATCTTGATGGTAACGAGTTTGGGACGGCTTTAAGCAATTTGATCGAACTTGTGAAGTTTCATAAAGCGGATGAGCTTCTTTCAAGCAGCTCTGAGATACTGCTCCATGGATCGAAGCATGTTACTACGAACGAGCAGCCTGGCATTTCAGAGTCCTCCAGCCAAGTCTCCAATGAGCTGTCAATTACAGATCCCACAAAGGATCCTGACCTGGAGGAATTGGACGAAGCGCTGCGAATCTCGCAAGAGAAGGGACTTGTGATGAAGTTTACAGACCCTGGGTTAACATGGAAAACAATGAGAAACAGCGTTATTGTCACCAATCTGCCATCCTCCGGAGAAAGAATTATGAAAGAGGCCGAACAAAATTTACGGGATGCGTTTCGAATTCCACAAACAGTCAAATGTTATATGAGGAAACCTCGTGGTCTGAAATTATTTGCTCTCCACGCCACATTGGTGTTTGATACCCCAGCTGAGGCGATAGCGATGGAAAGTCAAATTGACCAGAAATTTTTTCAAGGACGTGTCCTTGGTTGCAGATATCTCGGATATGGAACCAAGAATTTTGAAGCGCATGATTCTGCAAAGGAGACTGCTGATTCAATGGATTCAGACGCTGCAGACGAAGTGACTTCTGACAACCACCAACCAGCATCAGAAAATCCGGTAGCGGATGATATCGAGATCGTTCTTGGCACGGCAAAATCTACATCTGCGTTGACACGTCTGACTAATCATCTGAATACCTTTGTGCGCCCCCGACAGACCAAGGAAGAGCACGTTCCTCCGTTGGAAGTTAGTTCTGAGCATGTGGCTGAAGATGAGAGATCTGTGGAGGTAGTGGAGACCGGAAACATGAGGGAAGACGAGAAAGTTGTACCTGGAAATACGGACGATGCGGAAAAGCTCGCCGAAGGTCAGCGAACCAAGCAAGGAGGCCAACAGATGCAGGACAAACCGGTTGAAAATGATGCGGAGGACCAACAGGACATCGCCGGAATAAGATCTCTCAATCCTGAGGATCTGAATCCAGACCCCAGCAGAGCTGATGAAGGAGTTGCATCTGAGCTCATGGAAGATGTAGGATAAGTGGTTGAGGACCAACATGCGAAGCAAGACTATCGAGCTTTGTATGATCAGGCGCCTGAGAACGATGGTCAAGACACTGCTTCAGAAAGACTGTTAGACTCTGAGGATCTGAGTCGAGATGACATCGGGGAAGAAGATAAAGCCGCATCTGAGATCATGGACAACGCGGAAAAAGCATCGCAAGACGAGGATGACTTGCACGACAAAATCCTCGAAAATAATGAGCAAGACCGAGACGCTGGGGCTCAAGCGCCAGTCTCTGAGGATCTATCCCGGCATCGTGTCAAGGACGATGAGATAGCTCCATCTGAAATCATGGACGGCGTGGAAAAAGCGACCAAAGATCAGTACGGTTTGCAAGACAACGTGCCTGAAAATAACGAGCTCAACCAAGACGGCGGGCTTCCGAGCGACCGCTTGATCCCGAGAGTCTAGGACAAGATGAGAAATTCGCATCTGAGACGGAAAAGGTGACCGAGGCTCAGCGTATGAAACAATCAGATCCAAACTTGCTTGAGAAGGACCCTGAAAACAACGAACAAGATCAGCAAGGCGATGCTCCAGGAAATCTGAATCAAGAGGACTCCACGAACAAGAGCTGGATGACATCGGCGGTCGAGGCTCTCAAAGTGGCCTTGACCCGGACAGACAAAAAGTCTTAACATATACTTGATTTCGAAAGAACGGAGCCGCAATGGTCGACAAGATGTCGGACCAGAAGCGAAGATAGATGAGTAACGGTTTTGCAAAAGTGTGTACTGTACTGTAACAAATATTTGTATATGTATATATGTATGACATAATAGATCTTCACTTATTTATCATATTTGCAAGTCTCGCAGGTTTTTCTCGTGGTACGCAGTTCTATAGTCAGGACTTCTTCTTCTGTTGTTAATACATCCAATGTGTGTGCCTTGTTAATGTTGAAATTTTGCTTCTGCATCTGTTCCTGTTCGAAGTTTTTGATTCTGCTCAAATCGAACAATAGGGTGCGTTTTACGCGAGCCCCTGAAACGTTGATCATCACCGTTGGACCTGGATTGCATACGCCCTGGACGTCTGAAGGCCAAAGTTACGACCACCAACAACCACCTGATTAATCCTGGCTATTTTTGAGCCAACATTGACTATTTGAAACATCTCGAAGCAGATTTGTTGGCAAATGTAAAATTATTACATCGCGATTAGTTGGGCAAGCGCCCACACACTTGTATCCAAACTCTTTTGACCTTCATGCACAATGATATTACCTGATTCCATGATTGATATACAGTCAGGCTCCAACTTTACATTCTGAAGAGTAAAAGAAGATTCCTCTCGATTGTCTTTCGAGCCTCATTTAACTTCTATCTATCAAATCGAGGATCGCCACCATTCTTTATAATCCCACCTCTTCCTGACGCTTACCAGCAAATGTCGACAACAAGTCTTGACAAGAGCGAAGGCATACCAGACATAATTCGACAATATACTATCGCAAACTCAAAAAATCGGCACGTTCACCACGTATTTGAGCCCAGCTCATCGATTGCATTATACACAATCCACACCGGAAACATAAAGACGAAGAACCACAAATACAACTTAACCATACACTCCGGATGTTCCGAACAGGACCCAATCGTCGGAGCAGCTCGACTCTCGATGATTACCAACACCATCAAACTAACATTCGGCGACCCAGAAACTAAGTGCCCAAGATGGGAAGACATGGAGAGGAAACTCTGGGTGGGAAAGAACCAATACATGCTCTGCATAGACCTTCCCACCGGCGAAAGACGTCTATTCGAATGGAGGATGACTCACGACGTCCACGATATTCCTCAAAGTCCATTTGCGTTCGTGAGAAAGGTGGATGCCTTCACCTACAAGATCGACCATCGGCATCTTAAGCTTGTTGATCTGGAATCTGGTGGTATTGTTGCGAGGTTCATGCATTGTCCGCTAACTTGGCCGGGGAAGATGGGGGATGTGGAGATTTTGTGTGATCTTGGAGGCCGGAAGTGGGATGAGATTGTGATTCTTAGTTCTCTTGCTATACAGGCTGCTCAGTAGTGAGCCAGTGGTGGAGGTCTTGATGGGTGCACCGAGTTTAACGGAAGAAAAGAATGAATGCGAGTTCAGGGCAGCAATGAAGACTAATGATCCCGCCAGAGGGCTTCCAAGCAAAAAATTTGCAAAGTTCAACGTTGAGAGTAAATTCATGGGCGAGAGTTGATTGAATGAGAATAGTAGAGACTTTAGCAAAAGATGCATCTTGTCTGTGAAGAAAGGATCGTCCATCCCACCAGGGAACTTCAACTTAGAAGTGAAGGTCTTCATTTCTCGATCCCTGTCAGACGTCATGCATTGATTCGAATCTCAAGGCCAACCACTACTTTGGTAGCATTTCATAAGGACATTATCCCTCAAGGAAAGGAAGCATATTGACCTTGAAGTCAATAGGTACCTAGCATCGACTTCCAATTCCCTTCTTTCGCTCGATTCTGTCTCTCTTTCACAGCACTAGCCACTTAGATTGTTGTTCCCCTTGCTTTGCTCCAAGTTATCTGTTGTTATCGCGAGCGTAAGGGGGAGGAAGAATTGGAAGTTTTGGGTGCGAGAAGTAGGTGGGAATGGATTGAAAGGGGGGCAGGCGTGGTGGATGGGTTGAGGCTGCCAAGTAGAACTCACGGCCCGGTTTCAGTTGATCAAAAATGCGGCCAAATGAAACGGCTTAATTGTTCACTGGGATGAATACAGGGGTGCAATCCCATTGCGACTCTCCTTTCTTTCTCTTGGTGTTAAATTTGGTTATCGCGTGTCACGTGTGTACCTCAAAAAAATACTAGAGGCCTCGGCAAAGTGGGGTTGGATTTATCCGAACAAGTGCTTACATGCTTGCTTCATGTACTGCTACTTGCGCTTCGATATAGAGTGCCTTAAGAGGCACAGAAAGTATCTTTGTGATGTTCGTTAGCTTTATAAGAGTCTCTCAACTTGCTATCTGAATGCATCTAGCACAATGAACACTTCGATTCAGACGCTGCTTCCCAATCAAACATGTCGGATCGGCAGTGACAACAGCTTTGGGCCAGCTATTGCCCTCAACTGTCGTTCTTTCGATTTCACTTTGCTATTCGAACAGATCTTCTTGTCACTCATTCCATCACTATTCCTTATTCTATTATCCCCGATTCGCCTGGCAACCGTCATCCGAGGCGAAGTCAAGGCTGTGTCAAGTCCCATCCATTCATCGAAGATCGTATGGCTTTCATATATTTGGTGGAGAATTAGAGATACTGACACTCTCAGGTCATAGCCGTAGTTTATGCTATCCTGCAGATTGTTCTGCTGGTGCTTTGGTGCCTCTCACCTACTGAGCGAACCGAAGTCTCCATCTCGGCCGCTGTCTTGTCCTTTGCAGGAGCAGCATTCATCTGCGTCTTGTCTCATTTCGAGCACGTTAAATCTATCCGGCCTTCAGCGATCATCAACCTCTATCTCTTCTTCTCTGTTCTGTTTGATGCGGTACAGCTCAGGACACTCTGGATGATTCCTGGTTTAGACACAATTGCTGGTGTTTTCTCGGCATCATTTTCGGCCAAAGCAACACTGCTCATTCTTGAAGCAGTAGAGAAAGGTCCATATCTAGCACCGCCTTATCGCTGGACAACACCAGAAGCATTGAGTAGTGTATACAATGTGAGCGTCTTCTGGTGGCTTAACCGACTGTTCAGGACTGGGTTCAGGAAGGTCATTGCTTTCGAGGATTTGTACACGCTTGATCCTAATCTACAATCTGAAAAGCTACACGTTCTATCACAGGCTTCTTGGGATCGAGGTATGTCTTTTCATTATCATTGATTATGGTACTTACACTAATGGTTGCAGTAAACAAGGACACCAAGCATCCTCTTGTCAAGAGCACTTTTACGGCATTAAAGTGGCAGTTTCTAGCACCCGTGTTTCCTCGGCTTTGCTTGATTGGGTTCAACTATGCTCAACCGTTCCTTATCAATAGAACGACAAGATTCGTCACTGAACCATTGTCTCTAGATAACACGAACGTCGGATATGGCTTGATTGGCGCCACTGCGATCGTCTACATCGGTCGCGCTGTGGCGACTGGGCGATACAAGCATGCAACGTATCGTGGTATGACAGTGCTGCGCGGTGCCTTGGTTTCCATGATTTATTCTAAGACCTTGAAGTTGAATTTAGTGGGATCTAAAGATGCTCCTGCAGTAACTTTGATGTCTACTGATGTTGGCGGTATCACAACCTCTCTCGACTCGCTCCATGATATATGGGCGTGCACGGTTGAAGTCGCTATTGGCGTGTACCTGTTATGGCTCTATGCTGGAGTAGGCTTCGTTGTGCCCCTCATTCTCGCTTTCGTTTCTGGAGGCATCAATTACTTTGTGATTGGAAAGAAAATGGTAGGGTATCGCAAGACTTGGAACGAAGCCACTCAGAAAAGGGTAGCTCTTGCTGCATCTGCCCTCCGCGAAATAGTAAGCACGAGGATGATGGGACTTGGACCGCGTATACAGGCTCTCCTTCAAAGCCAGCGCGTCCGAGAACTGCATCGCATGAAGGGACTTCGTTGGATGATCATTTGGATGAATGTTTTTGGGGGGCTGGCAAGATTGTACTCGCCGCCTTTTGTCTTCATGGTTTATGTTGTTCGTGCGAGGTCAGGTAGAGGGCATCCTCTGAACACAGCGCAGGCTTACACTATCCTCTCTATACTAGGGCTAATAGTAAACCCATTGTCGATGGTAATCACAATGATTCCATCCACAATGTCATCTCTTGCCTGCTTCGACAGGATTCAGCAATTCCTTCTACGAGAGGAGCAAGCGGACGACAGATTATTGAATCTTCCAGTGAGTGGCAGTCCTGCTGCATCAACCTCAGGAATCGAGATGCAAATCCTACCACCCCGAGGGGGACTGTCTCAGAATGAGCATGCAATTTTACTGGACAGTCTGTCCCTAGGTTACTCAAAGAATACAAATGTTGTTCAATCCGCAACCTCGAGTCTAAAAAGGGGCACAATTACCATGATTGTTGGACCTGTAGGCTCGGGAAAGACGAGTCTGCTTCTCGGGTTGCTGGGGGAACTGAGGAGTAATAAGGGTTTCATCCGGTTGGATGCTCAAAATATCGGATATTGCAGTCAGAGTGCCTGGCTGCCAAATGGTACAGTAAGGCAAATAATAGCTGGTACCGAAGATGATTTAGAAGATGTCGATGAAGTATGGCTTCGAAGTGTAATTTACGCTTGTGCACTTGATGTCGACATCGAGCTCTTTCCTCGGGGAGAACATTCTCTGATCGGCAGCCGTGGTCTAACTTTGAGTGGGGGTCAACGACAACGTCTCGCTCTTGCCCGAGCAGTTTATCAAAGACAAATTCTACTTATATTGGATGATATTCTCAGCGCTTTGGATGCGAAGACCGAGGCACTCGTGTTCTCTCGCCTGTTCTCGAATTCAGGTATCTTGCGACAACAGAGGACAACAATCATTTTGGCCACACACGCAGGTAAATTCGGACCTCAATCTCGAAGATCAGGCTCATTCTGACAATCCTAGTCCATCACATGCGTTCAGCAGATCACATTATTGCTCTCGGCCCCGATGGAAGCATCGTTGAGCAGGGCAATGTCGCCGAGCTTGAGTCGACGGATGGATATATCAAATCATTAGCTATTGCAGAGTCACAGAAATGCCTAGATCAATCTAGCGATTTGGGAAAAGAAGAAATGCGTAATCTCCGCTCTTTCACAGCTCCGGCTTCAATTCCAACAGGCGATACGGGAAACGATGCACGAAGACTTGGAGACTTCTCAGTATACAACTACTACCGGAAAGCACTGTCTTTATCACGACTAGGTCTGTTTGTAAGCCTTGAGATATTTTCTGTTTCTGCTTATAAACTAATACGTGAGTTTCCCGCTAAGTGTTTTTGGTTCATGGCTGACTTCAGTGAAGAGCTCCTGGTCGGATGGTGGAGTGACGCAAGTGGTGGCCATACTAACTTGTTTATTTGTGCCGCTTTTCTACTGCCTTGCTTGGCACTATCTTCGCAAGTAGCTTACTTACGGTTAGCAACAGATAATTGAAGATCTGTGGTTGAAGCTGCTAACCCGTCCTAGCACTATACTGGTCAGCATGGGTCCCCTTGCTGGCCGACGGTTGCATTGGATTCTCACTCGCGTCGTATTTGCAGCGCCTTTGAGTTTCTTCACGAATACTGATAGTGGTATCATATTGAACCGTTTCAGTCAAGACATGACCATCGTCGACATTCAACTGCCAATCGCTCTTTTACAGACTGTGCACACGACGTTAGAGGTCCTTTGGAGTCTCGTTCTTATGTGCTATGGTGCCTACTACTTGTTTGCATTTGTGCCTTTCTTAGGCGCTATTTTGTATGCAATTCAAAATTTCTACCTGCGAACAAGTCGACAGATTCGTATTCTGGATCTAGAATTGCAGTCTCCTCTCTTCAGTACATTCACGGAGACAATAGAAGGCTTATCCACTATTCGAGCCTTTGGTTGGCAAGATAAATTGATGAGAGCCTTCCTCAAGAGATTAGATGCTTCGCAACGCCCATTCTACCTTCTTTTCTGCATTCAGCGCTGGCTCAACTTTGTTATGGATCTTTTGGTTGCTTGTATGGCAGTATTGTTGGTCAGCTTCGCGACGCAGCTGAAGAATACAACATCTGGCGTTGCTATTGGTATCGGCTTGCTGAATGTATTGGATTTTGGAGGAATGGCTGCAGCGCTTATTCAATATTGTACGTCTGAGAACAATGCTTTTTCCTTGTTTCGATATACTCGGCCCACTGTCCCCAGGTCTTCCAAGTCGATTTTTGTCGAGTCGCTGCTGACTACTGCATCATTCAGGGACTACCCTCGAGACTTCGATAGGAGCAGTTGCTAGGCTCAAGCAGCTAGAAGCGGATGTCAAGCCAGAATCTCGACCACAAGAGGTCGAGAAACCTGCTGGCGGATGGCCTCAAGGAGGTGCAGTGACTTTTGGCAGTGTCTCTGCAAGATATGCATCTGACTCGGAAAATGTTCTCCATGAAATTGACCTCAGTATCAAAGGTGGAGAGAAAATTGGTATCTGCGGCAGAACCGGCAGTGGCAAATCGACATTGATAGGCCTTTTATTTCGTCTCTCTCCTGAACACACGGGTACCATCACTATCGATGACCAGGATATCTCACTGCTGTCGAGGGAGGAGGTTCGAAGCTCTATCATCGTAATTCCTCAAGAACCCTGCCTACTATCTGGCAGCGCTCGTTTCAATGCTGCGCCATACACCACCAAGATCATGTCTGAAGCGGAGTCGGAAGAATTTGAAGCTCCAGAAGCTTTACCAACCACAACCTCGAGGTCACAACAGCCAATATCTGACACATCCATCATCAACGCCCTCAAAAAGGTCGGGCTTTGGGAACAGATTGCTGACGGTGGCGACTTATCCCAATCAGTTGATAGCATCGGTCTGTCCCATGGACAGAAACAACTCTTCTGTCTTGCTCGTGCTCTACTTCGGAAAGATACTAGTCGGGTTTTAGTCCTCGATGAGGCAACTAGTAGCGTCGACAAGAAGACCGATGCTGTAATGAGAGCAGTCATCGAGGAGGAGTTCCAAGACCATACTGTAATCACCGTCGCTCATCGATTGAGTAGCCTGAGCTGGTGTGATAGAGTTGTTGTGCTTGATAAGGGGAGGATTGTGGAGTTGGGGCATCCCGAAGAATTGATGAAAATGAAGGGTGGATGGTGGAAGCAGTTGTGGGATGCGCAGAATTGATAGGAGTCGGGACATTACAGGCACCCTACAACTTGGTACACATATGGTGTAATCAACAGATGACTCCTCTGTTCTATTCCTTTGACCTTTTGTGTCGAGTCAATGTTTTCTCAACAAGAAAAAAAACCGTCTCCGATCAACTACCTTGGCAGAATGGGCTTTTTTGGTTCACACGGAACATCGTAAACAGACCACAGAACACCGAGAATTGCTATCTCAGCCAAGGATGCCCTTCATTCACCTCAAAAACGTGCTCCCTCAATCTGCTATGATCTCCATCACGACGTTATTTCCCCTGAACGCTAAGCGAGGCCAAGCGTGCGGGGCTCCTTGATAGGGTAATACGTACCTCCCACACCTTCATATGGATAAACAAGCATTCAGGAACAACACCCTAGATTAGCGATATTGAAGCTCAATATAAATTTGAGGAACGCGTTTTTACCCTTCAACAAGCACTCGGGTGCCCACATTTTAGTATTCCGTTCACCATCTTCCATCAACTCTGCCTATACATAACGGCTTCCTGCCGAAATCTCCATAGCCCAGATCTATTTTAAAATTTCGGACGAAAAGTCCCGAGGTAAGTTCCGTAGTTGGAAACGGATTCCAAGGGCCGGAGCTAGGATAAATTATATTGTATCGTAGTTATAATTCACCGATTCTCACTGTGAAGATGGTGCCATCAAGTTCAATATGTCTTTCATTTCGATGCTCTACTTTTTGTTTGTACTTTCATGCATATCGTTATGCAATGGAGCAACCAATTGTCCCTTAATGGGACCGACATTCCCAAAACCTCAATATCTGTCCAAGAGTGCGGTACTGAACGCCGCGATTCAGAACCTGACGAGCCTGTTCACGGCGATAGATGCAGACAATTCGACTGGAAGTTACAATAACTCGTATTCTATTCAAGTCTTCTCAACCACTAGCTCGACACCACTCTTCGAGCACTCACACACAGCTCAGAACCTCACAAACCAGAACACCACTGGAGTCACGAAGGTTGATGCAGACACGGTCTTCAGAATAGGAAGTCCTACGAAAGCCTTCGCTATATATGCATTTTTGATTGCCGCGGGAGATGTATACTTCAACGAGCCCGTCACGAAGTATATACCTGAGCTTGCGGCACTCGCTGCTAATCAATCTGGAAATGCACTCACGAAGGTGGCGTGGGGTGATATCACGATTGGAGAGTTAGCAAGTCACATGGCTGGAATCGCAAATGATAGTAAGTCATCCAGATCGCAGACCTAGACAAAATACAGCTGATGAGACCCAGATACGGTCATTGGAGAGCTGAGCTTGACCATGAAGCCAAATGAGTCCATTGCATTGGGTTTTCCTCCTTTAGCATCAGCTCAAATTCCTCCCTGTGGTGCTTATCCACTCTGCAACCGTACACAATTCTTTGAGACTTTTCAACATCTGTATCCAGCTTTTGCATCAGCTGAGACTCCAGCGTACTCGAACATTGCTTTCCAGGTTTTCGCCTATGCACTTGAAGGTATTACTGGAAAAAGTTTCGAATCTTCCATTGAAGACGGAATTCTAAAGCCACTGGGTCTCAGTCACACTTTTTACAACGCCCCGAATGAATCTCTGGGAGTGATTCCTGGAACATGGAAAGCTACTCAGTGGGCTGTACAACTTGGAGACGAAACTCCGTAAGCCACCTTCACCTTGATGCAGAATTTCACTGATACTTTCCAGGGCGGGAGGCATGTACTCATCAGCAAACGACCTCGCCTCGTTCGGTCGTTCAATCATGAATTCCACCCTTTTGAGCTCAGCACAAACAAATCGCTGGCTCCAGCCCGCAACTCTGACCTCAGATATTCGAGAAACAGTCGGCTGGCCATGGGGTCTCCGAAGAATCCAACTCCATCCCGACAGACCCTATGAACTAATAACCGCATTCAACAAAGCTGGCGTAATCGGCTCATACAGCTCTCTCATTTCACTACTCCCAGAATACGACATCGGATTCTCGATTCTGGTTGCGGGTGATGGAGCACTTAGTAATTGGGAAATTGCTGATATATTTGGGAATGCGATCGTTCCTGCTATGGAACAAACTGCCAGAGAAGAAGCTCAGTCTACTTACGGAGGCACATATCAAAGCAGCACACTCAACTCCTCCATCGTTCTTGCTACTGATCCGAATCGTCCTGGGATCGGAATCAGTTCCTGGATCAGCAATGGAACGGATATGCTGCTCGTAGCCAATCTTCTATCTGATAATTACGTCAGTAAGAATTTCAGCGCGAGACTGTATCCTACGGATCTGCAAGTCGTGAATGCGGATGGGAGTAAACAGCTTTCTATGAAAGCGGTATTTGAGGATTTGTCGAATACGTTGCAGGATAGTATGTTTCTGGCGACTTGTGGGACCTGGATTGATCCTACAGGGTTGGTTTATGGGGCTCAAGCGCTGGATGAATTTATTTTTGATTTGGATAAGGACGGAAAGGTGGTTAGTATTTCGCCGTTGGCGTTGAGGATTGTTTTGTCGAAGGTGGGGTAAAGAAGGGAGTTTTATGGACGTACATATATGAATTGATTGTATTTTCGTGTAGATGCCGTTGTATTTAGAACAGAGCCATTGTAACACCCTAACAGTCAAGTGACTGCGCATTCCATGCCGAGGGCGCGGTGGGCGGGATGAGCGCAAAACGCGCGGAAAGCGCAGTGATCACGCCTAAAGCTTCAGCGAGCAGAACGCTATTCCTACCAAGGCAGGTGGGGTTCTGGGCACTCAGCTGCCTGGATAATGTAACCTCACAGTAATCGTCGGCCGACGAGACCGTTCATGATGCAAACAAATATTTGTGTCGCAGTTTCCGTGGAAGACAAAGAATTAAGAACCTTTATCACAACTATGCCCTCGGACCTAAGGAGAGCAAGCATCTCCACAAGGGGTGCCTCCACGCAGTGACTGCGACATGAAGACCTTTCTCCAGGCTCTCAGCATAGGCTGTCTGCTCGCTGCTTCAGCGACTGCCGGGTCCAACGCATCAGCACTCATTCCATTTCTACCTGTTGATGATGGCGGCATTACTTTCACAGATTACCAGAATGTGAACTTCCGATTTGCAGCGAAAGCAGCATCCACGAACTACATACCATTCGTGGATACCGGTAGCACTGGAATGGTAATCTCAGCGGCAGACATCCCTGAATGGACCGCAGAAGAAGCCGAACGCTATCCTCAAGGCTGGGAGTACCTCTCCAGCAGCAAAAAGCTGTATAACGGGAATTGGATTCCCAAAGACGTCTACTTCAACTTTGGTGATCCGAATCATGAATTGATTCATGCTCAAGTTCCAGTGCTTTGTGTGACTTCAGTCACCGTTTGCAATGGTGCGAAATATAATGCAACCATCAACAAAGGGTCTTGTCCTAAGAATCCAGATGGAACTCTACCACCAATAACTTATTCCCCAAAACGCATCAGGATTATGGGTGTTGGTTTCGACAGACAAGGAGATGGGATGCCACAGGGAACTCCAGACAAGAATCCTTTCATAAACATCGTTTCCATTGGCGGCACATTGTCAAAAGACTTCAGAGCAGGCTACATCATCACGAAAAAGGGTATCACCATTGGACTTACAGAGGCAAACATGGACGGCATGCAGTATGTCCAACTTCCTAAGATCCATTCTACAGTCCCGCGGAGTCCATACGATTGGGGAGCAATACCTGCTTGCATGTCCGTGGACAGCGCGCCATGTTCAATGGGCACAGCACTTCTTGATACTGGTTTGAATAACTCGTACATCACACTTCCATCCAACGCCTCAGTTTCGACGTCTCCAAATACAACTTTGCTTGTTGAGGGTTCAAGAGTGAAGGTTGATTTCGGGGTGGCTACTGATGATTTTATTGTGGGAGTGAATGTGAAGCGTGGAGTTACTCCTACGAAGGTGTCTGTGACTTTGAGTGATGCTAGAGTTCCGTTTATCAATACAGGACGACATGTATATCGGGCTTTGGAGGTAGCATTTGATGCTGTGGGAGGAAGGGTGGGCTTTAGACGTGTATCATGATCAGTCCATCCGTGAGAATTGCTCTCAATGGCAACCTTTTTACTTTACAACGTCATCAATGAGTTAAATGTGTCATAACAACGTAATACTTGTTCTGCTTAACTGTGCCGTGTGGGATTATACCTCAAAAATGGCCGTAAGCTCCTTTGCGCCGCAGAGACAACGGCATGCATTGAAATCTTCAATAAAACTGAAACGAAAAGAACGAAAAGAGCGAACATCCGCGCGTACGGCGTAGATGTACAAATTACATCATTGAGATTCCTACTAAGCACTACGGACGGCGTACCAAATGTAACTAGAGAGAGGCGACGAGAGAGTTGCCAGGTGACAAAGCCGACCTGACCTCTGAAAAAGTTTTCTTCGGCCTCGAGAAATGGGCGATCCTCAGAACTGACGGCATAGATCTGGTGATTCCAAATTTCTTGGTTCGGCCCGAGGAGAAGTGTCGCATACTAGGCCAATCTACAGTAGTAAAGGGAAAATATTAGGCTCATGTTTGCGGAAATTCCTAGAAGCTCTCCCGGCACGAAGGTGTAGTTCACCTCAAGCAATAAGTTGATTTTACGTGAAGCTATGGGCTTCTTAAGCAACTCAATTTCCCTTTGGACGGAAACCACATCTCCCAGACCAGACTATTCAACAAATATGCATTTCTTAATCATTCTAACTACGATGTTCGCCGCGGCTACTATCGCTGTACCAGCAATTGTGGCCATACCTAGACTCCCAGGAGATATAGAGAAGAGACTTGCTTGTGAGGAGGTTGCGTGCAGCAAGACTGTTGGCTGTGCTGGCCCTGCTGGTCCCGATTGTAATCCTTGTGACTTCAGGAACGGCGATAATGGCTTCTGTGTAAGTGGCTGATGATCCCGAGATATGATATTACCGTTTAGAGAGCTGACGATTTCATGTTGATGGATTAGACTTAGAAGCAAGTCGTCGAAGCGTTCAAAGCTTTGTGGGATGTTGGAATTTTGAGTTGAATTTGGCCTTGGTGTGGTTTTCCTACCAGGTTTTCCCATATCTACGTGCAAATGCAAAGGCTACGCTGAAATCAATTTACTTGCTTTGAATTATCTGTGAATAATATTCGAATGGATCTTCGACGAGGACGACGAAGCAGCTGCAAGTTCTCAATGAGTAAGGTTACTTCATAATCACTAGGAAAATCTTTTTAACAAATGAAGGCCAGTGAGGTCGTTTAACGCTTGTAAATTTAGAATCTAGATAATGTTCAGAGGTATGTATGCAAGTCAAGCATATAGCCAGAAGTAGAGTTTTCGAGCTTTAATCTTGAAGTGAAACAAAATCCAAGTCCCAACGCTCTTAGGGAGGCATATCCAAGGACGACCAGGACAGATTATACAATGAAAACAAACGATTGAATAAGTAAGAATATTGTTCAAGACATAAAACAAAAGCAAGGAGAAAAACTTCTACATTATTATCCGATGAAACGGGTTTATATATATTGGCAACTCGGTTACTAATCGACGGGAAGTTCGCTTACTCCACAATAGCAAAAAGAAAATCCAAAAAGTCAGACAGGGCCTCGAAGCAAAGTCTACTAGAGTTGAAACAAAAATGCAGCGAAGGATCCGAACTAAAAAAAATAAAAAGATCATCATTTTGCGTCGACCACCACGGGACTCGAACCCGCAACCTCAGTCTTACAACCTTACAGTCGTAGGAGGACCGCGCGCTACCATTGCGCCAAGCTAGAAGGCGAGTTAGCATAGAGTTCTGGGAGTTTTGTCCAGAATGTAACGTACCAGCCTGTGTAGATCAAGTTTAACTTGAACTTTGGCAATGATTCGATAGCATTTTTGGAAAAAGTGCTTATTTAACAACATACGGGCTTTAGCTGCGGGGTCGGGATCAGCCCCGTAAAAGAGTCACATACTCTACTATAATTGGATGTCCACTTTCCAGCAGTCCGAAAGTGGGAAGGTGCAGGATGCATGTGACAGTCACAGGTTTCTATTCGCGCATGACATTCTACTACCTAGGTACCTACCTAGGTATGCTTCACTTTATGACCCAGAATTTGAAGCTATTCAGAACTTATTGTTATAAACGCAGAATTATCCATTTGAGTTGCGGGACGTGAGTTTTGTCCAAAGGAAAGCCACTCACTCCATTTACAAATCCAAACCTTCAGCGACCCCCGTCGCTGGCGCTCGCAACCATACCTAGGTAAATGCGGTGTCCTAGGGAGGAAGTAGAACTCTGAATCACGTTCATCAGTACTGCGGATTCATTCGTGGTGCTATCCAAATCTCGGCCCGCCTAACGAGAACCGGGCGAACATCCCAACCACAATTTCTTATCTTCCCCAAGACTTGAAGCTCCTCCTATTCCATCCCTCCCTTCACCCACCATGGCGTTCTCCATGCACAGTCACTCCGGACAATTCTGTCCGGGCCACGCAAAAGATGTCCTGGAACAGATAATCCAGACCGCCATCGCACGGGGAATGACAACCTTCGGCCTAACCGAACACATGCCACGAGACTCAGAGAAAGATCTATACCCCGAAGAAGTACCTCACTCCTCCCAGAGCCCTCTCCATCTCCATATTAACATTTAATTCTCAGGAAAGTATCGCCCCGCTCGCACCCCGCCACCAAGCCTACCTCCTCGAAGCGCAACGTCTGCGTGAGAAATACGCAGACCAAATCACCCTCCTAATCGGCTTCGAAGGCGAATATATCCGTCCATCCTACGGCCCCTTCATCAAAGAACTAGCAGCCGATCCAGCGGTGGATTATTTCATCGGATCAGTGCATCACGTCCACGAGATCCCCATTGATTACGACAAGAAACTGTATTCCGCCGCGCGAGAAAAAGCGGGAGGAAGCGACGAGAGGTTCTTTGAGGATTATTTCGATTTGCAGTATGAGATGTTGAAGGAGTTGAAGCCGAGGGTGGTGGGGCATTTTGATTTGATTCGGTTGTTGGCTGAGGATCCGGGGCGGGATCTGAGGGATTGGAAGGGGGTTTGGGAGAAGGTGGAGAGGAATTTGAAGGTCATTGTTGAGCAGGGGGGTTTGATGGAGATTAATAGTGCGGGGTTGAGGAAGGGGTTGAAGGAGCCGTATCCGATGAGGTGTGTAGTGGAGAAGTATTTGGAAATGGGTGGGATGTTGACTTTGAGTGATGATAGTCATGGGATTGATCAGGTGGGAACTTGTTATGCGGCTACGATTGGATATATAGAGAGTTTTGGAGTTGTAGATGTTTGGACGCTGGAGGGGAAAGGTGGGGTGAGTACGAAGGAGGTTAAGGTAAAGAAGGTAGCGTTGAAAAGTGTTAGAGAGACTTTTAAGCCATAGATTACACATTAGATACTAGAGTTCCTCTCCTCCAACAACCTGCAATGTAGAGTTTCCCATATCGACACCATTTGAGTCCCCAATATATACACGAACAGTGTTACCATTTCCAGAATCCTTCATATCAGTCCCTTCTCCTTCCCAGACTACGGTAACATTAACCACATTCGCTCCATTTCCCATCACATAAACTTCCACAGTATTATTATTCCCACTCCTTGCCAAAGTGCTATTCAAGCTTCCACCCATAATATTGAGGTTGACGATATCTCTCTTGTGCTCCTCTCCATCTTGAACAGTTCCGTTCTTGGTGTGATTTCCAAACTTCGGTCGAGGCCAACCATGGCCCGAATGATTCGGACGATACGGATCTGTCTTATTGCCTTTCCAACTCGGCCCAGGAACCATCGACGGCTTCGGATTCTGTGTGAAGGTTGGCTCCGCGCCAAGACTGCTACTCGAGGTATGATGACTCGCCACTTTCGTCGGAGCTGCTCCACTTCCCCACTTCGGCTTATCTCCCTTCGAGGTTCCAGGAGTAGGTGCTCTCCAAGGCATTTCCCATCTTCCATAATCACCACCCATCAGAATATCCTCGAACCATCCTTTCCACCCGATATAATCTCTCTTTCCCACTCCTCTCTTCGGTTCTCGATGTGTGGTCAGATTGCTCCCAGTATTCTTCGTATTCCATCCGCCTGTGTTACTTCCAGTGGAATTCAACATATTCTTATTCCCGAAGGTATGGAAGTTAGAAGTATGGCTCGTGTTATCACCCACGGTGATATCGGCGTTTTTGGCATTGTTGACGACTTCGAATTTTGCGTCGTTCTGGGAATTGCAGACTGTGGTACTATTGAAAGTGTTGGAGATGGATATTGTTACGCTGTCGCGGCGGGACAGAGTTCGTGTTAGGATTCTTGGTTGGTATTTGGGAAAGTTGGTCTCTGAGGGAGAGTGAGGTGTCGTGGAGTGTGGGTTGAAAATTCGTAGGATTGAGAGCGCGCGACTGATGAGGGATTTGTTTTGTGGGTTTGAGGGACGATGAGGTGCAGTTGTGTGTGGATTGACTCTCATTGTAGTTTCTGGTTCTGTGAGGGAGCGCGTAGTCCTGACGGTGACACATCGTGGTTGGATAGGATGTAGAGGGTCGACATGATTTTGGATGGGATGAGCAGCGATGGTTTCGTGCTCGACAATGACAGGATGGGTGAGAACAAAAAGTGGCAGGGGAAGTAGGAACAATGCTGTGAGATGCATTTTATCGTGTCGTTGCTGGAAGGAAAAACTGGGGGCTGGTCGTGTCAAGTGTGTCTATCAGACAAGGGATAAGATATCTAAGGAATGTTGCGCGACAGTCGATTACATCAGCGACCACTTAAAGTCGGAGACAGGAGTTGTACAATCAAGTGGGAAAATTCGAAGTTAACAATAAATTGAGGGTGTGTGTGGGGTCACCAACTTCT
Organism: Mollisia scopiformis; assembly: GCF_001500285.1. Taxonomy (NCBI): domain Eukaryota; kingdom Fungi; phylum Ascomycota; class Leotiomycetes; order Helotiales; family Mollisiaceae; genus Mollisia; species Mollisia scopiformis. Next base: position 1,189,056 of record NW_017263593.1, read on the forward strand.
GCCCTATAGCTACTTTGGGCACAGTGTTCAAGTGTTCCCAGATCACTACTGCTCTATTCGGAAGCACCCTTGAACTATCTGGAGATTCATTGTGCGAACACTTCCCGACGGCGTATCCAAAGAAAAGATAGACTGTCATGACCTTTTTTGCAGTGGGTAAGACAAGGATGGCGGGCTCTAATATAGTGTCCGACCAACATCGAGGTCTCTGGACGTGGAGCCTATTTACTAGTCTACGCGAGAAATATTTTGACGTCGAAAATTTAAACCCAATCCAGACAGTGGAAGAAAGACTGTGGCCGGCACTCCAGTCCTTGAGCAGGAGATAAGAATGCGGACTAGCTGTCATCAAGACTTATGGAACGAGGCTATGACGCATCTGTTTCGATAATGCGCAGAAAAATAGTTAAAATATTTCATATTCTCAGAGTATTGCGGGCAGAAGACTCGGCATGGAGAGTGTTGCAGAGATATTTTGAAAACATTGGGTAGCTCGGAGGCGATTAAAAGAGAGCGATGAGTGTATTGTAAAGAGGAGACGACCAACTGATTTTAGAGCATCGTAGTCTCATTGACGAGCTCATCGATCACTTCAATATCTAGGCTTGCAATCTGAAAGCATCCGACTAGACTGAGGTAAGACTTTGAGCCTCGTGGCGACGCGCAACAAACTCGATTTATGCTATCCAATCTTTGGTATGTTGCACATCTATCCCGCTTTCAAACATGTAGCTGCCGTCTTCCCGCTTGTCGAACCCAACGAACATGATCTGTTCTTTGCATGGCATCTATCCCGCTGTCAATCTCCTTGGAGTGTAGTCAAACTCCACTTTCGCATGGTCAGACATGGTATGTTGCATATCGACTCCCGCTGTCAAATTCCCTTAGCATAGAAATAGCTGTGTTCGATCTGGTATGCTGCACATCGACTCCCGCTGTCAAACTCGTAGTGTATGCTGCAGCATGGAAGAGGGCAGCGGAGATGTCTCCGTCGAGATCGCTTCGAGAGGTCGCCGTTTATCATCGTGAATAACGATGGCATCATCGTCCAAAGGGACTTTATGCTTCCTACGTGTAGTGTAGCTTCGGAGTGCACAGGACCATCCTAGCCTTCGAGCCAAGTCTTTCGAAAACGGCATAGGGTTTGTTGTGAGTGTAGCATTTTGGCGAGATGCAGGAATCGGGCGGCAGGATATTCCTTTCACCAGCTAGCTTTTGAGTCGCGGGTTATGAATGATAGCACGATACTGAATGGAGAACAGTTCGTTCTCTCAAGTAGATCTTACCTTTTCGGTAGTATACTACTCAGATGAGTTTAAGCGGAGTGTAGCTATAAAAAGTACACCGACACTCATGGAGAATAATTAACACGATGTTCTATGGTACCGGACTCCTCGATAGTATGAAGTGCAGGGGTTGTGCGATGTGCAGCAAACCAGCCTCCCACGACACTGGTTGAGCATGGATGCAATTCATCCTGGAGGGGTATATCATAGGTTGTGCTCAGCTCCACTTAGCCATGTGAGGCTCACCTAGTGCAAAGTATCCTGGCAGCGAGCTGAGAACTAGCAACTTGGCTAAAAAGTGACAGGGGGTGTGCGATGTGCAGCAAAACAATTTTCACACCTCTGGGAGATCCAAACAGGAATGGTGACGGGAACTATGATGTTTGACGCATCGCAAATCGTGGTGAACTGTGTGTGTTAGTGTAGTTTGAGATGATAGTCCATAGAGTAGGCTCAAAGGCAAAACCACACTATTCTAGCTTTTATAGAAAAAGAGCCTTATCTATAACAAAAATGATTTCGAGATCGGGAAAAAGGTAAAAGATCGAAATATCGATATGCAACAAAGAATATCAAAGACAAGTAAATTGTGTCTGCTCGTGCAGTTTGAGATGACGGTCCACTAAGCAGGCTCCTAGATAGAACCACACTATCGTAGCTCCCAGAAAACAAGAGTCTCACACACAACAAAATTGTCTCAAGATCGGGAAAACGGTAGAACATCGAAACAGCGATATGCAACAAAGAGTTTTAAAAGTAGAATATGGTATAGTGTAAATATGGAGGGAATGGTGCTTACTGGTTTGAGATTATAGTCCACAGAGCAGGCTCAAAGGCAAAACCACACCATCGTAGCTCCCATGGAAGAAGAGCCTCACCCACAATAACAATGTGTCGAGATCGGTAAAAAGGTAGAAGATGGGATCGGCGACATGCAACAAAGGATCTCAAAGGCAGAATATGGTATGGTGTGGTCATTGAGCGTGGTGCCCGTTTTTGGCTCGCACATAAAACGATACCCAATGTGCACCTCACGACATCAAAAAATTGTCTCGAGAACGGTAAAAAGGTAGAAGATGGAAATAGCGATATGCAACAAAGAATCTCGAAGGCAAAACGTGGTATGGTGTGACCATTGGAAGGTGTGGAACCCTTTTTGGCTCGGCCATAAAACGATATCCGGAGGCTCTAAGGATCAATGTACACCTCACTCACAACAATAGCTGCCTCGAGACCGGGAAAAAGGCAAAAGATCGACATCGCGACATGCAACAGAGAGCCTCAAAGACAGAATATGGTATGGTGTGGTCATTGGAAGGAAGATAATCATAGTATGCGCGGGATCCCACACTATTCATCCAGAAGAAGCGCTGCAAGTTGGCCGAATGATCGTAATAGCTGTTCGATGTCGTAGTCTCGCAGACTTGGGAAGGTGCCATGCTTCTGAGATGCTCCTGCTGTTTGTTTTCCCTCTCCTCTACTCCTCTGTCTAGTCGTCGCGGTATTTGCCGAGACGCACTTTCTATCTGTCTCTTCCTCCACTCTGGGCAATCTCTCTCAGTCTTCCTGCTGGAAATCCTGCGCAAAATTTCCTGTTCATTCCAACATTTCGCCCGACCCACACCCAGGAGTATTGAGATTCGATCCGCCCGACACGATAGTTTGTCTCATATCTGCACACCCTCTAGCCACTTCAGTGTATCGGCTACCGTACTCCTCGCATCATCAAGCGTTGGTGAGCAAAGCACTCGTTGTGCTAAAAAGCGGCATGAATGCAAAGCTAGGGCTGATATCTTTGGTAGCTAAACAGGTGGTGCGAAGTGTAGCATTCGAACCAGGAATTTTCTAGGACTTCGATAGTCTCCAAGTAAGGATACGAAGTTTCGTAGTCGCTCGTCGAGGTGGTATAAAATTCAAGCTAAAATATATCGTTTTGTCGTCTTGCAGGACAGAGCCCGTCGATATTTGGAAGTTTCCTCCGGTCGCTTCCACTAGAGAGGCGCGCATACGGAGTCATTGCATCTATCCTTTGTGACGAGTAGGACTCGAACAGCAGTTCCACCACGTCCGAATCTTCGAGGAAGGTGCAGGGGTAGTTGCGATGTGCAACATTCGAGCTTAGAGCTGGCGGACTTGGGGCGGACTGCTCATGGCATGGTACAAGATCCGATCTGCTGTCGTTCTTGTCGATACCTTGGATAAACCTGACTTGGGATGGCAATAAGAAAAGCGCTGGCACCAAGTATAAGTCCGCAAGGAAGGTGCAAGGGTGGTTGCGATGTGCAACAATTCTTCAGCTTTTTCTATGACGTCCAGTGGTCTCTGAGCTAGGACTTGACTGAGATAGGGTGAAAGCATGGACTAATTCGTGATTTCGACAGCATTATCATTTCTCGCACAGATGGACAGGGTAAAGAGGAGGCTATATCTGTCGGGTATGCTTCGGATTTGCCATCTCCGTCGATGAAAGCAGAACTTCGAAGTGCTCAGACGAGAAATGTCCCGACACAATACATGAGCTGCCATCGACTACCACAGCCATGATTGAATCTGGTCTCCAGTTTCCACAATGAGGAACGGTACAAGGGTTCTCCGATGTGCAGCAACGAGTTGGCAGTATCAATAGTGGTACGCAAGGTCCCTTGCCTTGCGCTCAATTGGGATGCAAGAATGCCCCGCTCAATATTCGGCCATGGCGTCGCAACGCCTAAGAAGCAGAGGCGGGATCTCAGTCTTTGACAGGGTATCTCAGATGTGCAACAAAAAATCAAGTTGATCGAATAGCGACAAGCTATATTCCCGAAAATCAAGCTTGACCGAGGTCGATGTCAGGATAGAGCCTTGCTCAAACCTGACCCTCCCGGCATGGCCGAAACTTCGACAAGGAAAACATTGGAGACCAAAAGTTGCAGGGTAGATCAGATGTGCAACAAATGTTCAAAATGGTGGAAAGCAGAGGCTTTTGTGTTGCTCGACTTGGGGGGCTTGTTCGACTGGGATGGCGCAAAAAAGTTGACCTGTGAAACGTTACCAGTTGGCTGATGGTATGCGCAGGGATTGGAAGCCTTGTCGTGATCTGAGCGAGCAATACTGGACCACGCTATACCATGGGCTTGTTTGCATCAACGCCGTCAAGGCTTTGTCATTCTGCGAATGCGGGCTATGAACCGCCCCCGGTTTCTGCGCTTTGAAGGCGGGAGACGCGCTGGCCGCCTGGGAATGGATGAGCGCTGGGTTGGACGAAGGAGGGCGAGTCAGGAAAAGCATGGGGTTTGAGTCGATGCTGTCCTCAACTGTCTGACATTTGACCGGGGAATAGGATAATATCTGACTCGTCCAGGCACTTATGACTGTGTCTAGCATGGAGAGCATGTCGTTGGATTTGACAACATTCCTCCAGCATCATAATCCCTCCACTGGTCATAGTGTGTGGATCACGTGGCCCGCCCCCAACCTCGGTCATCAATTTTTCCGGTCCTTCTCGGCTCAAGCCGATACTATTTTGGTCCAGATGTCATTTGCCTAAGACATATCTCAACAGCGTGCTTGTGGAACTTGTTCTTCTTGCTCTGACACTTTTTGAGCATGCTTCATCATGTTTGACGCCTGCATTTCATGCTGAAAGTCGACGACATCCACACCATAGCAGACAATGGTTGCTATTGTTCAACCCCACTATGACTCTTGTAGTATGAAACCTTTCTTGGCAACTGATTATATGAGAGTGTATTCTCTTCTTTTATCTTTAGAGGCTCCTTCTACGACTTTGAGATCGGAGGTAGACTTCCTATCTCTCACATGTATTCAACAAGCACATAGCCAGCGGACGATGACAGGGAATTGTCCCAACTCAGAGCCATACCATGTCAGATGACACAATCACCAAGCTTTGAGAGCGTCCTATTGTTGTTAAACTCGTAATGATTGTTATGGAAAGTCCATCCGGAAACCGGGTTGGATAATACACATGAGCTCTCATTCGCGTTCGAGCCTTTGCATTCCTTGATACTTTCTGACTTTTGTTCTTCGAGTGCTACCATCATCAGGTCAGATTTGTCTTTTATCCAGCAAGTCCCACGGAATAATGCAAGTATGAGGTTATCCATGAGGGTTTCCACTGAATCAGTGAAGAGAAGTGGGCCCAATGCTTGGTTAACGTAGAAATCGTACGTTTCTTTTTCTAAGACATCCTTTCTCCAACTTCTTCGATTTCATCCCACCGCAAACGTCTTTCATTGTTATACAAACGACCATCCATTATAAATTCACGTACTCAAGGCCCAATGTCTTCCTCAATCCCTTCGCAAGATCACTGGTATCACGTGAAGGTAAGGTTATCATCGGCCCCCTGTTATCGTGATAAGAAAATTTGGGCGAAATCGGCGGGTCGATCTCGACCTTGTGCATGCACGACATCAATTGACCCGCAGAGTCTTCAAAATCTTTGCGGGCACGCAATTCTCTTCGACCGACCTCTACATTGACCTGAGACCATTATAAGGTCAATGGTCTCATAATGACTCCAAAAGCTCCTCCACTGGAGCTTCCAGGTCAGAACGACACGTCCAAGACTATGACTCCAATCCAGCAAGTTGCTCAAGCTCCATTGCAGGAATCTCGCAGTTGGAATACAAAGAACCTCGGACTCCGGTTGGCCTCTGACTTTGTTTCTGGCTTCTGCGCAGCTTCTCTGGTAGCTCCAATTATCACTGTCATAGACAAGTAAGTCTTTCACCCTTCACTGTCTACCCCGCTAACATACACTGCAGAGGTATTATGCAGAATGCCTCTGGTCAAGCAAGCCTCAAGAACTCCTTAAAGACATCCTTCACTACCTTCCTCCTCCGACCTCACAACATTGTGTTCTCCAAGCCCTTCGCCCTCATCTGCATGCTGTACGGCGGCACATACCTGACAGCAAATACCCTCGATACGCTCACATCCACAACCCAAAACAAGCCTGCTTCGCACGTCACCAGTGGCACTGCCAAATTTGCAGCTTCATCAACAGCAAATGTTGGCCTCTGCCTCTTCAAAGACCAAGCCTTTGCTCGCATGTTCGGTTCTGGAGGACCACCTCGACCTGTACCACTCCCATCTTATTTCCTCTTTACTTTCCGAGATTGTCTCACCATATTTGCCTCGTTCAACGTTCCACCACTTCTTGGTCCTGTTATTACACGAAACATGAGCGAGGAGTTCTCAAAAGCAGTTAGTGGGCAGACGGTTGCGCAATTCGTTGCTCCGGCTTCGGTCCAAATTATCAGCACGCCGATGCATCTGCTTGGTTTAGATCTCTATAATCGGGGCGGAAAGCTGGATTGGAACGATCGGTGGGCCATTGTTAAGAAGAACTGGGCAGTGAGTGCTGTGGCGAGGATGTGCAGAATCATCCCGGCATTTGGTGTTGGTGGAGTGATCAACGGCAAGCTGAGGAAGAATCTGATGAGCAGGTTGGAGTGAAGCATGGATGGTGATGATACCCAGATATACACTATCGAAGAGCGAGCGATGAAGATGGAGAATTGAAAAGAAATGGGGCCATGGCTAGAAGATGGAATTATTTCACGGCGTCATCAGGCGTTATTGGAAAATTCGGATTTTCCGAGAGAAGGGGCATATTGAAGGCGTTTCCACAACATACAAAGAGGAGTTCATTCAAGAGATGACGCTAGTATTTTGAAAACGGATCGACCTTGCTTCACAGCATTTCAAAACCTCCATCGCGATTCCTATCTTAGTCCTTCTTTACAAATGTTCCTGGAACTTGGATCTGCGAGTCCCTGAATCAGCGTGTCCCACGATCTTTGGCTGCTCTTGTTTTGTCAGGGCCCTGTTCTCAGATGTCGACTTCTGCATCTCCATCCTTTTGGTCTCTGGCCTTTTGTTCTCCTCGAGCTTGGATTTGCGATGCCCAGCACCAGTGTGCCCTTGAAGCCTTGGTTTCTCCTCTCTTTTCGATGTTCGGTACTCAGACATCGGCCTCTGAATTCTTATCCTTTCCGTCTCTGGCCTTTTAATTTTAGGCTTTGGAAAGACTTCGCAATCCTCGCAGCTCCATACTCCGCATCGTTGGCAGAAGGCAAATTGGAGAGGATTCTTCTTGTGGCACTAATGGATATCAGTCTATGGAATATCTCAGTGAGGATACTTGGTCACTGGTTGATCAGATGTCACTCCATCGCCTTCTTGGCAGCATTTCCAGTATTCTGTTAGCTCGGGGTCTACCATTCTGCTCAAGGGCCAAGGTCTGAGTTGGTGGTTGGTTGCGTGTCCGATTGCTGAAACATCTCAAACGTTGGGAGCATTTTCCGAGATTATGTACCTTCTTTGCGATGTTATTCATTGTAAGCTTTGAGATTCACGGGCATTCATGATTGTTGTGGTATGAGCCATATGTCTGAGTTCTTTCTTTTCATTCAAATAACCCAATTTTCGAGAAATCCTCTCTCGCCTTACACACCTCATTTTCCCTTAAATTCTCCATCCAACAAACACAGGTTCATGCCCATGTATTCGACAGCCTTTACAATTTGCGTGCGAACATCGCTGACAGCTCGCATCTTCGAGATGATTTTTCTTTCCGCACTGCAACAAATCAGCAACCCATCATTCCCCCACAGATTTCAAAGCACGTACAAAGGCCTCCGGAACAACACCATTATGTTGCACACAGCATACCCAATAATCAGTTGGATCCGAACTCACGATACTGGTTGAGCGAGACGTAGGCTGCCGTAAGCTAGAGGATGAGAATGAGAATGAGGAGAGCGCGCGTTGGAGATAGGCTCTTGGATTTTGTTCTGCCATTTTTTGTGACTAGAACTTCCCCTTTGAACGACACTTCACCATTCAATCATCACATTTCATGTTCCACAAAGTTCGGGGTGCTGAAATACCATCTATCCCTTATTCATATGGTGCCAAGAAAGTGGCGGCATCTAGATCTTACTGTATCGCAGATCCGATAGTTTTCAGAGTTCTAGATTTATTTCCCGCTCTCACGTACACAATCCATCTCATAGGGCACTTCGCACTAAATCAGACATAAACCTTGCTAATATCGGTCACAAAACTACCATTATTGGCAAACCCTGTCTATGTGTACACCAACCAAGCCATCCACTCTTTCCTCATAGATCGCGATCACTGTCGAAACATTGTTCGCACCGTTCATGGCTGCAGGGTCTATTTGCTCTACCCTTACAAGCTTTATCCTTCCAAGCATTCTTCACAAGACACTAAGACAGGAGTCAGTATTCTTCTAGCCAAAGATGGGTGGTGGGCTTACGGGAGACTTGTTCATAGCGTTTGGTGGTGGTTTGTGACACAGCCAATATCTTTCTGTACTATCTCGTTCGTACTTTGGTCTCAATGTCTCAGGCATTTTGTTGTTAATGTATGAAATTTTGGTCTTGATGAAGATGTCGTTTGATGGTTGGTAGTTCATTCGATTTGGAGAGGAGAGGAGCAACTGCTTTCTAATATAGACTTTGGGATATCGCATCCAGTCATAACAGAAACTGATTCTATCTCATGGCTAGTCACCAAGTAGCTCTTCTTGAGAAGTTCCATGACTGTTGCGAACAATGCTACGAGTGGATCACATGATCGTCAAAGTCTTGTTCGCCAGAAGTTCGGATTCGAGTTTAGCTCAACAAGGTCAAGATCTCTTAGAATATACCACAAAGTATTCGCACAGTTATTTTCCCAGCAGTTGCGCTCTCCATTGCGTCTTTCGATATCAACCAGGTTGTCCACAAAGAACCAAGCAGCAACCATGTCCGACAGCAGCTCATCAACAGCAACTCAAGAATCCTCAGCGCCAAAATGGCTCACTCGTTCCAATTCATCTATGATGAATCTTCTCAACAACTACTTCGAGGACAAAGAGCAACCAAGACCATCAAATCTATATCGTTTCTACTGGCTCTGCTGTCATCATCCAAAAAGCACCCTTCTATCTTCTCCTGTACGTATCTTCAGCATTGTCACTGTTGAAGCTGAAGCTGAGTATCAACAGTCGAAAATTCAATGCTTGCTCAGAAACCATTTGATGGATTCTCAATGCGGAAGGTGCGCACATAAAATCTGCCCATCGTGCAAGAGGATTGCGCAGCAGGAAAGTGCGGATATGGGAGTTGGTGAGCAGGATTTGGCCGAAGTGCTTGAGACTGCGGATGCTAGGTCATCTAGTTGACGCAAGTCACTTCTGTCTTCGGTGATCCAGTTCTTTGGTCTACGGGCTTGACTTCATTGCAATTCTTTGCCGATGGTTATCATTTCGCTTATGACACCGCCAAATGTTCTGCATTTGACGCTGATCCGACGGAAACTTTGAAGTAGCCTTGGCGCTCCATCTCTCTACATGGATTTGGCGAAGGTAGCTCCAATGCCTGCACATGTCAAGGGAGCAACTAAACCCCGAGCACATCATCTCTCTTTATTTCTCTAAGCTCCAATCGGATCAGTTCGCAGTTATGCTCCAGAGGACGATCTATTCGAGAATGAAGCAGCAGCAAGAAGAGGTCAATCCTCCAAGGACAGTCAAGTCTGAAGGACAAAGAACCACTCGGCGACTTCAACCTGAGCTTGGTATATCTACTATTTCGTAAGCTCAAACCTTTTCTTTCCACCTGTATGTTACTGAAGACTAACGGTGCAGGATGACAATGTAGAGCCGCTCCTCCTCATTGCTGGCCTACAAACATACAGAACACGAGTACAGCGAAGATACTATTCAACCTTACACCCCACTATACATATTCACAATTCAAGACTAGATCAACCGGAACACCGCCCCTGCCCACCATATCTGCCCGTGGGGGTTGAGGCTGAAATCCTTGCACTCCCAAACGATTAAAGATTCCTCGCTTGGCAAATGAGATAGGGGCGCGCATGACCCTTTCTGGCAAAATGTCAACCTGATAAGGATGACGATGATGATATACCTACGGAAGAAGGGATGGAGGTTTTCTTATCATTGCTACTTTGATTGCTCGTTCGGAGCTATTCTTCCTATCAAAATGCCGCTTTTTTCTTTGGGCTTCATTTGTGTCCCGTGTTATGAAATAAAGTTGAACGACGCAGTTGCATTGTCTCGATAAGCCTTTGGGAATTTTCAATGCTGTGACACAGTTGCATGCAGTATTTCCTAGAGATATTGAATCTGTACATTCCGGTAACCAATCGTTTCCCTTGTGGCCTACCTCGGTCTCGCTCTATCGGGAATTTGGACAGACAAAACCCCATTCGGTCACTCGGCAACCTTCTCTGATCTCTTCCTTCTGATATGTCACGATCTGCAGTGACAAGATATATGGGGTACCGATAAGCTTGATTGCTCCGCCAAACAAGACAAGGATCGCTCTCGTTCCCAACCACAGATTCCCATATGGATATGATGTTGTGCATCACCACTACCAAAAACAGATCTGACACTTCCGGACCGTCCCACGTATACTTAGACCCAGCTTTATATCTACCCCAGACTCTGTTTTCAAGTCCTCTCATCTTCCACCAACTCCCCCCTCTCCACCTCACCCCACCCCGAAAATGAAACAACTAATCGGCGTCTGGAAACTCCTCTTCATAACCCAACCAAACAACGAGCCCGCAGATACCAACCTCACCGGCCGCATAATCTTCAACGACCAAGGCTACATGAACGCCCTGATCCGCTCCGGCGCCGCTGTCCCGCTTCCCGACTCCGTAGACTGGGATACCGCCACCGATGCCCAGATCGCTGCCATCACGCGGCGCATCGTGGCGTATTCGGGGCAGTACGAGGTAAGGAATGAGAGTGGGCAGCTGTTTACGCATACCACGCTCGATGTGTCCCTAGATCCTAGTTGGATGGAGGAGGTGCAGGTTAGGCATGCGGCTTTTAGTAACGGGACGGATGGGAAGAGTGTTTTGACGTTGATTCCGGTTGAGGTGAGTTTTTTTTTTTTTGCGTGGGAGAGGGGGGGTTGTGGCTAATTGGTTGGGGTAGAATGGGAAGTTGGCGGATCAGAGTTTGGTGTGGGAGAAGTTGGATCTTCCAACGTTGACTATGATTTGAGGAAGAGGAGGGTTGTGGTTAAGGTTGAGGCCTTGGGAGTGTGATCTTGTCTGTGAAAAATGGTGTTAGAGACTCATCTCAAGTTTGATGAGAGGGACGGACTTTGAGAAGTTGGGAATGGAAGCACATCCGGACTTACAATCAGAGAGTGTACAATTTTGATTCGAACATTCAATGGCTTGCCACTAACGACACGCTCGGAACCTCCTCCACGTGCTATATAATCTTGTCTTAACTCCAGCTAGCGCGCCTTCATTCTCCTTCTACCAATTCTTCTTCTACCATCGCAATTACAAAAGAACCAACAGTGCAAAACTTGCAAGAAAACAAAAATGAATCCTTCAAAACCCGCACACACTATGTCCCCCTCAGAGGCCAAAGAGCCCAAAGTCATCCTGAATCATAAAGGCAAAGTAGCAACGGGCTGGTTTTGCTGCAACATGATTGAAATTTCCGGGGGTAGCAAGCGGGTGAGTTGATAGATTTGGAAGGCGCTTCAAGACTATACTGACGAGCGCAATTCTTAAGTGTACTCAAGGGAATACAATTGATAGGGAGAAGTGCTGGAAGTTTGGTTGTGGTCATGAGAGATGCGAATACTGCATTATTTACTGAAACTTGGGAGATTTGAAGGACGAGCGAGCGAAAGGTGTGGTGGATGGAGTGAGATAGTAGAGATGAATAATGCATGATGTTTCCTGACTCATAGTTCAGATTGAGGACGAGAGTGATTGGTGATGTGAATGTCCTCGTCCTGCGTTGTTATTCATAGCTCGGAATACTCAATATAAATTTGACAACTCCTCCACCAAAGGATCACCTTTCCAATATCCTCAAGCCCTCGGAACACTCAAGACACTCATCATCTTTCAACACTGCACTTACAAGTCTGGATCGCCTAAAGGCATGGGTCAGTCAAGTAGCCACCAGTCGGATCTCGAAGAACATTGGCGTTGTTGTGGTGGAATGGGCAGACGAAAAGTAATTTCGCGCATCTCGCGTCTTGCTACATAAAACACCAGCTCAAAAATTAACTCAGGTATAGTGTCATAACAAAAATGTAAGGAACTTGTCTATTTGTCCAGTTTGTTATCATGGATATTGTGAGGGCTGTAAAGGAAAATGCAACAGTCCTCGACTTAAGAGGCAATGAGTGACGTGAAGATGGAATGCTGGACATTTCGGGGTGGGTTTGCAGGCTCACGCTGGTGGATGGGCGCCGACTCGGTGGTAAAGCTGTGGGGAGCTTCAAACGTCTCGCATTATATAGATATGAGCATCACTTAATGCATAGCCGTTATTTAACGGCAAACAATCACTTGATAATCGACGATCTTATTGCTGTGAAGCTGGATTCTCCATTCACACTGCACTGAAGGACCTTCCCACTATTTTACGTTTCATCTCACTCCCCAACATCATATCATACAAACGAGACTTTGCATTCGCACGGCAATAGAAGTTCAAATATCGGGATAGCGAATGGGACAATCAAGCAGCAGTCGCTTCAACAAGAGTTGGTATTGCTGTGGAGGTAACCATCGTCCTAGGGTAAGCGCACTTGACACTACCAAGGAGGTGTAGATACTTATTATTCAGTGTGGCAAAGAGAACTCAAAGAAGTTTTCATTCTGCTGCAAGTGCCGCCATAGCTATTGTGCGGGCTGCAAGGGCATATGCGATCGACCTTCTCTAGGTACCATTAGGTACAACTATTTTGGAGGGGTTCGAGTGATGAGTAACGGAGGGAATATTGAAAGTTTAAAGGCGAGATCCAAGGTGCAGAAATAGAAGCAGGAATTAATAAATAGAAATACGGTGTAGTCAGGCTGTTCAGTGATGCTGGCTTCCACTGTACCAAGCGTCAGGATTTGGCCCAGATTCCGCGAGTAGCGCATATCGCGCGATTTACGCGATTCGCGCAAAATGCGGAACATTTACTTCGAAATGATGGTTATTGAAATATACAAAATTGTTGATGGAAAAAAAGTTCCTCGACTTTTAAGGGCACGTATTAAAAAGGTTTCAAAGTGTATAACAATGGGAATTGTCTCGTAAACTTTTACAAGGAAATAGGATGCCGCGGCTTTATCCAATGTGACCGTTTTCGGAAGCGGAAATTCGAAATCGTAGTATTTGAGATATCCTAAGCATTTTTCAGTCCTTGAGTGGCGATAGATCGAGGAGGACACCTTCTGCACGGAACCAATGATACAGAGGTGGTGTGATCGAAGATACGGTAGGAATTCTCCGCCAATATTCAAGAGCGAGTTTATGACCGTGATGTTTGATAAGTAACTTAGTCACTGAAAAATCCTGAAACGTGTACTAGAACAGAGCCAACATGAGGCAAGGTACATTGAGGTATATAGAAGCAGGCACAGTGCATGCAACTGGATAAAACAAATGTTGGAACTCATCGTACCAAAACTTGGCCTCTTGTACAAGCAGGGGCTTGAACCTACATAGGATGTGTTAAATGGATATTGAAGTGAATAAAAAAACACAAAACCCTAGATGAAAAAGTGGACTGTGAACTTTAACAAGTTGGGGCGAGGAGTATCGAACTTATCCGCTGTTGTACCAGCCGTCCAAGCAAACGCAGGACAAAACAGATCAACAAGAACGAAGCAACCAATTTGGACTGGCCCGCGTTCTCGGGAGAGCTTGAGATCAGGGGGCCAGTTGGAAGATTGGGAAAATCCCGACAGCATGTATATGAGATGTGGCTTTGGGCCCAATTCTGGCCAGCAGGATGCAGGTGAGATTGCAGGTTGGCGGCTGCGGTTGCGGCTTGTTGGCGCTTAAGCAACAAGTTGGATGTTGGAAACGGAAACTTGGGGACAAGAATACGAAGAACATTCGATGTGCGAGAATTGTTATTGGAGTCTTGGATAAAAGTTCTCGGATATAGCATGTACGAGCATCTGAACAGCTTGGGTGCATCATCGCTGAAGGGCGATCAGCATCCACCCTTTCAGCAGTAGATGGTGGAGGTAAATTCCGTGATCAAGATCGTACAATTGACCAAAGAGCTGCTTGTGAAATCATGATATAGAATACGAACCCCCTGCATCAAAGTTGCGAGTCGTTCCAGCCTTTGTCTCTTTCCACACGCCTTGTGATTCCGAGCTCTGTGAGTAAGAGGGCTTGGGTGGCTGTTGGAAACTTTGCAGAAGTAGGACCTCGGAATGTGATTGAGCGCCACAACAGTGGCAAATCGACAGCTGTCCCAGGCGCGTACCACCCGTCGGATGAGTCCCGGTGGTCTGTTCTGGCCTCTTGAGTTTGAATGGAAGTTCGTAGTTCCGTGCAAACTAGACATCATCGCACTGTAGTCAGATGTTTGGACTACCAAGATCACCATACTAAGCCAGTACGAGCAACGTTCTAGCAAGATGATGGGTGATAAGTGGTATTTTACGAGAAGAGGTTTTTGGATTCGGAATGATGATCGGGTGGTAAAAATAGCTCTCTCCACTGCGACGGGCGCTAGGCTTAAGCGACAGTGCTCAGATCGCCCTCTGGACTTCTCACTGTTCGGTCGCAAATTGTTTTCATCCCAAAACCTCGAAACCCTCCGACAACCACATTGCAGCCACGGCATAAAGCAATACCAAAATGTATCCAACAACGTCCCAATCTCCCCCAACTTATCCAGTAACCATCATCTGTTCGCTGTTTCAGACCGTCCAGAAGTCTGGACTGTGACATCAAGGCAGAATTTCGAGTACACAGACCCAGGCAATGCAGAAATGCCTGATTGTCCCCGATGTCCCTGTGAGATTGTGGCTCAGCTCCCGCCATCGCTGCTCTCAGCCCCGGAAACAGAACGAGTCTGGGTTCTCAGCCTGCAGGCGAAGGATGCTGACTGGTTATTTTGCTTCTGTCAATTTTAATCCCGCCTTTTCTCTCCAATGGGCTACGAGATCGTCGATGGACCCTGGAACAGAGCATGCTGTCGCCCCAACTCCAAAATGGACATCGTCTCCCTGGGAAAGTTGCCCACAGCCTCTGCGGCACGGTAGTACAAACTTCTGGCGAAGCTTCTAATAGCTTGCATACCCTCCGATGTGAACTTCATGCTACTGTCAGCTCATATAAGTCGGATGCCTCACGCGCGCATGATCTCTTGATTGTTCTGTCGATTTTTTGGACTTGGAATACTGTCATTTGTTCGCCATGACTTTCAATATATTCGCAATGCCTTCCTCGTCGATTTTCCTGCTCTTCTCGCTCGTTTTTACTGGGAGTAATGCGCTACCATGGACGGAGGCCCAACAGACACATGTATACAAGGCAGATGCTTGGTCACCACGACCGACTTTCGTACCAATACCGGCGGATCCAGCGAGGATATTTGGAAGAGATTCGTTGAATATAGCGATTTGTGGGTGGTTAGGTGGTAATTCGGCCAGCGCTGCTACCTGTTCGCCTGGATCATCGTGTGTTCGCGATACCGTCCACGGAGTCATAGGATGTTGTGCGACAGCGGGACCGTGTACGGCGGGCGTATATACGAGTTGTATAGACATGAACAGCAACGGGTGGACACCAAATTCTGGGTTGCAAGATAATGGAATATATACTTGGTATGTTGAACAATTGGAATTCGGAGGCTTCTACTAACTCCTGTATAGTTCAGGCACAGCAGTCTGCTACAAGAACACTTTTCCTGGAGGATACTATCAATATGGATGTGGAGAATCAAGTTGGGCAACGACTGTGGAGACTACATATAGCGGGCAACCGACAGATATGCTTCTTCAGCAGGTGTTCACAGGCATTGTATTCACACCTACGAGCGGATCAACATCTACCACATCTTCGTCGAGCAGTAGCAGTAGCAGTTCCACGACTTCAAGCTCCAGTTCGAGCTCTACAAGTTCATCTACTACACTATCTAGTGTTGGAAAAGCACCAACACAGACCGGGACGAGCACGCCCACTGTAGTTGCGGCTTCGAAGAAGAATGATAGTAATAACGGGGCTATCATTGGGGGCGTGCTTGGAGCCTTTGCAGGTTTGGTACTTATTGGCGCAGCAATCTTCTGGTTCCTAAAAAAGAGGAACGCAAGTCGGGCCGGACCATTTGAAAGGTACCCGAATCCAACATCAACCCCTACCGAATCTCTGCTAACAAAGTCCAGCGTCCACAGCACCAGTCAAGGCCCAACACAAGGCCCCTTCCAACGAATGGCTCCATACCAACCTTACGGGCCTGACAACTTCGGAGCTACCACCGCAGCCGGCACAGGTGGAGCAGCCGCCTTGGCACCATATTCTTACGCCGACGGCGCACGTCAAGTAACTCCCCCCGATACATCAGCACACCACCAATTCTACGTTCCCCACGAAGAACAACCCCTCGTTTCCGAAATCGACCATTTCTCCCAGAGCTACCACCGCGCAATTGGCGCCACCGTGCCCATGGAACGAGATACACACATCCACGACGGAGATCTACCCGATACCGTGACCGGAATGGGGATGGGCGTCGGAGCTTCGCCGCTTCGGAGGACGCCTACGAGTTCGAATGGACGGACTCAGGATAGAGAGTTGACTAGTGAGTCGTTGCGTAGTCCTGTCGGGTCCACTGTCCCTACGAGTTGGTCGAGACCTTCGCCTTCTACGTCGCGGGGGAATGGGAGTAGTACTTCTTTGGTGAACAGGGATGGGGAGGTCACTGTTCCACCGAGAAGTCCGTTGAGAGATGGGATTGCGGGGATGGGTGCTAGTTTGGGAAGTGCGGTGAGTGCTGCTGTAGGGAGGGATAATGCGCCGAGGTATCAGTTGGTTGATGAGGCGAGGAATGATGTGCCGGTGTTGAGTAGTCCGGGACAGTTGAGGCAGACGAGGATGAGTAGGAACGTTAGTTTTGAGGATAAGGGTGTTTGAGATATTTATTCTAAAGGCGTTTTTGGCTTGGGTTTGGGGCTCGGTGTTTGGTGAAAATTGGTTTGGAGGTGGAGTTTGAAAATCAGCGTGATTGTTTTGCTTCACGGTAGATTGTGATTGATACCCTTCTTAGCTATATATTTGCATGTATGATGATGTTCGTTTACGAAACATTCCCTCCATATGCTTCACATACTGGTGTTTTGTGACATGGACATGCGACTATAGCTCGGTCGTCAAAGTTAGAGCCCCGCTAAATTAGCACGATTCACAATTTGAGTCGGTATTTCATACCTCGCCTTGCAGCTTACTTTCATCAGAAGACATTACGTTGATTCTTGGACTGTCCTCCTCTTTATTGATTGCTATTTAATTGTTGCACATATTCCCTGGTCCCTCTGAAATTGTGGCGCTCACATTCAGCACACTATCCACTATTGTATGCTACCTAGGTACTTTCCGTCCTTTCCTTCCAGACGAGCATCTCTGCTTTTCGCGTCATTGATGTACGGTTGGATCTGATATTGTCACGATGTCCCGATATCAACTGTCTATGCCTACCTGGGTCACCGAGAATTGCTCGGCACAGCCCCGTGGCAGCCTCTGCAACACATATAGCTCTTGCGATATTTCGATCGTCACTTTGCTACAACAAATTCTTCTCACTGTCTTGAATTCTTGAGATGTCATCGGCTGAGCATCTATTCCCCCGCCTCCAATTGTGTAAGCATTGTGAGGGGATTTTTACGGCAAACGACAGAGCTGGGGAACCCTCAAGTCAGCATCAGATATTCGTTGAAGACAGCATTTACCACTACCCAAAAACACGTTTTGAACTTGAGAGCTCGTTTCAGGAAGGATGCGAGTTTTGCAAATGGAGCATTGAAAACGATGACAGCTACGATCAACCCAGCAGGCCTCGACATGCGAGTAATCGGAATTTCAAGACTGGAGGAGAAAGCGAAAGACCTGAATGGTGGCATCCTCCATCCGAAGTGCTGTCCTTCACAATCAGAAAAACTTCCTCCAACTCGATCAGCATTTCATTTCAGGGACCTGATCAAACGAAGTCTCTGAAGAAAGTTCCCACCACAGGATCTTGTTAGCGCCAGAAGGTACGTTCCAAAATGAGAACAGCGATTTGTACTAAAGACTGAACCAGGTACTCCAAGCATTCATTTCATCCAGGAGCTAGCTCCACTGAGCAGGCTTGTGTCTGTGAATAATTTTGAGATTGCTAGAAAATGGCTCAGAGAGTGTTCTTTTAGTCATAATAACTGTCGTCGTCGGATCCAAAATGTGCTTCCTTCAAGGCTGATCGAGCTATCGCCACTCGGACAACCACAGGCTGCACGCCTGCGTTATACAGCTGGACAGAAGGGTAATTATGCAGCCCTCAGCTATTGCTGGGGAAGTGCTGAGCCTTTTCGGACGACCACGAAAAATGCTCACGCGTATACTGCAAGTCTTCCTTATTCCAAGTTACCTAAGACAATCTTGGATGCTTTCGAGGTAGCTCGCAATCTTGACTTGCGTTTCATCTGGATCGACTCACTTTGTATCGTTCAAGATGACGATGAAGATGTCAAGACAGAATTGGGCCGCATGGTCCAAGTCTACCGCAACGCTCGAATTACTATCTCAGTTGCTAGCGCTTTCAATTGCCATGAAGGCTTTCTAGACAGGAGCCTCAGCTCTCAGGGCGTCTTTCACATGCCAGTTCGTGTCGACGATGGCAATATGGGCACCTTCGTCGTGACAAGAAGACCAATGATAATGTATCATGGGCATCTTTCTTTTCATGCCCTCAAGCAATCAACAAGAGGGCTTGGACACTTCAAGAGCACTTACTTTCTCCTTTCCTGTTGATCTTTACAGACTACGGTATGCATTGGAAATGCTACTCCGGTTCCGAACCCAAATTCTTGACAGGCACACTGGGAAGGGATGCACACCGATTTTTATTCGGATTAGTGCAATTGGAGGAATGGGATTTCATGGCTAGCTCGTGGTCGGACGTCACTCGCATTCAGTCACCAGTGGAGGTCCTCCAAGAGTGGCAAGCGCTTTTGCGAAACTTTACAAGCCGGGAACTCTCACAAGAAAGTGACAGGCTTCCAGTGGTAGCAGCCGCCGCAGAAGTATTCTCGAGGCGTCTGGGATGCGATTACCTAGCAGGCGTTTGGAAGGACTACTTGTGGAATGGGCTGATGTGGAGAGTTGCACCTCGCAAAGCTCGGCCTCAGAAGTATCAAGCACCGTCTTGGTCCTGGGCGTCAGTCAATGGCCCGATAACTTACGCACCTGGCCCGAGAACTTTCGATGCGTTGAAAATGTGGACCAGCTACAAAGCAAATGTGGTAGAGTGCAGTACAATAGTGGGTTCTTCGGCATCGAAGTGGGGTGCTGTCATTAATGGCAAGCTTGTCATGGACGCATTCTTGGTCGACTTCCGGTTCTTCACTCGCATGGTGCCTAAGGGAAGCGTCGATGCATATAAAGAGGAGAGCTTCTTATTCTGGGACTGCGAGTTTGACAAACCTCTCACGGACATATATGCTAACATTTCCTTTTTGCTTTTCGGCGTTTATGAGTACACCAGCAAGTGGCATAGTATCAATGGGCTTGTGGTTGGGAAGATTTCCGAAGACCAAAATTGGTATCATAGGCTAGGCTACTTCATGACCACTGAGCATAGTTCTGCAAAAGAACTGCTTGAGGGTTGCCAGGCTTCTAGGATGGTGGTCAACATTATCTGAGGACAGGAACATTGAGGCCATGTGAACTTCCCATCTTACGTAGGGTAAAAAAAAAGAGAATTGTCAACATCTCGATTCGAAGTCCGAACTCTCGCAGGAGACTCAACAACACAATGAAGCTACACAGCTTTCCAATCTATAGATCCACTTCGAACCAAGCCAAAGTCTTCTTGTGGCCCTGTGGCCTAGATCTCCCGATTCTGCCAATGTCCCACATTATAACAGCACTTTTGGGCTGATACCTGTAGTCATGGTGTGGTGGCTTGATCATACTGCACCTGCAGGTTCTAAGCTTCCATATTCCAGCCACACTTGCGGGGCTCTGACAAACAGACCAATACTTCACATCAGGTTCACGATACAAAAGCAAGCTTTTATAAACACGAACACTGTTGTCAGCAAAATCAACACTGCTGCAAAGACAGACTTGTCCTGGAAAAGCGGTTGAAAGCCAGCAAATCAAAAACATCCACCAACCCCCGACACGCTCCACTGACATCTTACATATCACCTGCTCATGACTTCTCTTTCGCTCATCTCATTACCTTTAGATCAGGAAGTCCAAACAAGCCTCATCTCCACAAATATTGCTTCCCTAGTTCGCAAGCGTCGAGGTCTGCGTCTCCAAGGAGTTTTCCCGTCCGGCCGTGGAGATTTTCCGAGTTGCTACCCCAAGCCTAAGAATTCCACATGTGGCTTACGAAAAGCTTACAGATATCGGCAGCTGCATCTTTCGCATGGCAACGAGATCTCTGGACTTTGAATCGATGGTACTGATGAGAATGTGGTCAGAAAGTTCAATAGCGTTCCTGTTGTGTAACTTTATAGCCGAGTCTAGGATTTTTAACGAAAGCGAGATTTGCATTTATTTATGAGCAATAGGGGAGATCGGCAGTTAGAACTGTCACCGCTTGCCGATGCTGAAACTGCGAACCAATGAGTGTGGGGCTACAAAGTGTCAAGCCCAAGCTTCTAGAATGCGGAGTAGTGGGGAAATACCTGGACTCCAATCATGGAAACCAAGAACTTCAGCCATGCTTTCAGTATCCCTGAAAGGGCGCATCGAAATGCATCTAGGATCGAGGGGTATCGGAAGCATGGGTTCGAGACTTCGTCGGACCTGCTGTACTGATGACTGCATATACAGGGCTATTTGAACCGGATAAGCCCCAGGCGTGGAAACTTCATTTCTGTTTTCCTTTTCGAAAAAGCACTCATACCTTTGAAAGACATTTCCAATTGACTTTCTGAGCTTCATCGAATCTTGCAGCCAAAGATGGGGCTCGGTGTCTTAGAGGGTGAGTAATTCCCCCATATCCTCTTCCATACACGGCCTCACATGTTTCATAGACAAGAACCTTCAGCATGTTCCAGGAACCGTTCTACTCGATGACCAAGCAGCACACGAAGAAGAAGTCCTTCACGCTCTCAAACATGGCAAGGGAAAAGATGCCCACATCGTGCTTTCTCCTCAACCCAGCGATGACCCAAATGATCCCTTAAACTGGCCCATGTGGAAGAAAGAGCTCATAGTAGCCGTTCTCTGCCTCGGCACTATGCTTAATGCAGGGACAAATGTCTGTACTCCCTTTCAACTCTGAATTATCGAAAATTAACAATGCCAGGGACCCTTTTTGAATGCCTCATACTTCACCATGGCGCAAGAAATCAAGACGCCCTTAACGACCGTTGTCCTCGTATCAGGCTACAACCTACTCGCAGCTGGTATCATCGGCCCCTTCGTCTGTGCCTTCTCCCGCAAATATGGGAAACGGCCTGTTTTTATGGTTTCCACGCTCTTCGATATAATCGGGACGGCTATAGGTGAGAGTAAGATCAGTTACAAGTATTTGTTGGCAGCGAGGATTGTGCAGGGTTTTAGTACGAGTGCGTTTGAGAGTCTCATTGTAGCTACAATTGGGGATATGTATTTTGTTCATCAGAGAGGGTTGAGGATTGCTATTATTAACTTTGTGTTGAATGCCGCTAGCAGTAAGTACTCCTTATTCACTCCATTTTCGATATCCCTACCTTTCACAGAATCTCACTGAAGGACGTCTTTACTAGGTCTGGCAAGTATCATCTGCGGCCAAGTCTTCGCCGACCTCGGCTGGCTCTGGCTCTTCCACCTCTTCCAAATCTTCCTCGTCATCCAATTCATCCTCATGTTCTTCTTCTGCCCCGAAACAACCTACCTCCGCGACGTCCGCTACGACACCGACACCGTCGCCGACGAAAAACTCGAAGAGCTAGCAAAATACGAGGAAGAGCATCGCGTCATCGAAGATATCGCTACTCCCGAAAACATCCCCAAGAAAAAGACCTTTGTGCAAGAACTCGCGCTCTACACAGGGATATACTCACGGGATAATATCTTGAAATATCTAGCGGGGCCGTTTATTACTCTTCTTAATCCTGCGGCTTGCTACGCGGTCATCACGGCTGGGTTGCTGAATAGTTGGTACGTCGGCTCAGCGATCATCCTCTCTGGCATCTTCTCCGGACCGCCGTGGAACTTTGGACCGTCTCAGATCGGGTATCTGGGCGCGGGGCCTTTTATTGGGGGTATGATTGGAAGTATCATCGTTGCGTGGGCAAGTGATCCTGTCATTAAATACATGGGGAAGCGGAACCAGGGCGTGTAGTAAGTTTTTCTTCAACTTCCTTTCCTTCGTATGGTCTGACACTATCAAGCGAGCCGGAGTTCCGCCTTGTATTTATGGGGCTAGCAGGAGTGGTAGGCGGAATCGGCATGTTTCTCTTCGGCTATGCGATGGCTGTTGGCGCGAATGCCATCCTTTGCGCTTTTTTGCAGGGTGTGATGATGGTTGGTGTTTTGGTGGGGATCTTTGCTACTCTGAGTTATGGGTTGGATGCGTTTCGGAATCAGAGTAATGAGATTTTTATCATGAATATGTTGTTCAAGGTTCGCTTTACCCACCCTCATTTGGAAGTTGGCTTGCTGACTACAGATTGGCAGAATTTTATGTTCTACGGCCTTTCTAATTTTGCCAATAACTGGGTTGAGGCCAAGGGACCGGAGCAGATTATGTATGTTTTTGGAGGGACGACGATCTTTTTTAGTTTATTGGCTCTTCCGGTGTATATCTTCGGGAAGAGGATGAGGAGTTGGTGGAGTCGACATGATCTCTTTGTGATCTTGAAGATGGAGACTAAGGGGCCGAAGTTGGAGGTTGCATAATTGTTTGGATTGATCGAGAGTTCTTTGAGAGGAGATAAGTGCTGTGGTTGGGTGAGATATTTCGCAGGCCGAGGCTGGTGGGGGAGTGGACAAATGGTCAATAGTTATGAATCACTTGTGCTATGGAAATGTAGAGAATCTGAAGAATCGACAATTCTCAGGAGCAAGTTTTGTACTAGACGTGCAAAGATAAGGGTCGACTGCTCACTTGTCACTAAGCGCACAAGTAGGCACGGAAGATCTAGTCTTAAAGTCGTTCATTCATGTCTATGTGGTCATAACGCTGCTCGCCAAAACTCCACGCTCGCAATCCCAAACGCCAATGTCCAATCGCTCATCACTCGTCAAAGAGGCCATCAACCTTGACTGAAATCTTCACTGTTGTCTGCAACCGCCAGCGGCTCGTTCTAAGCAAGATCAATTAGCTAGAACTCCCTCATATTCCAGATTGTTGCTCTCACCTTATCAATATATCCATCATCGATATCAAAACCCTCTTCAGCCAACGCCAACTCAACAGCCTCCTTCACACCAGCAGCGATGTGAGTAGGGTGATGGGCAGGCTCAGTTCCCTTGACGTGGATGCCACTTTCAACCAAGACGCTCTTCCATTGACTGCCATATCTAGACTGGTAGTTCTTGGAGCCTTGAATATCGGAAGCTGGGTTGTCACCAATCATGTAGACAGTTTTGATTGGTTTGGCGTCAATACCGTTGACTTCTTTGTGCCAATCTTGGAGGACTCGCTCGCCGAAGATATACGTAGCTTCGGTTGGCTTACCGAAGACGCTGACGTGGGTAGACAGAGAGGCACCGTTAGAGAGTGCAGACCAGGCTCCTTCAAGACCGGCCTTGAAGAGACCCTGGGCTGCACGTGGGAGGTTGTATGCAGTTGCCCACGTGAGGTCGGGGTTGCAGAAGTAGATGGGTGGTTGATCGTCTTGGAGGTAGCCATTGTTCGGGAGGGTGGTGTTTCCGTTCTTTGGGGATCGGGTACCGATAATACCTTTCTCGGAAAGAAGGAGATCGAGGATGATTTGCTGGTCGAGACCAGAGTCACGGGGTGAGGACCATACAAGGATGGCGTGAATCTGGACTCGACCGTCTTCCATGCGCGGAAGTTCATCCTTGCCATGCTCGAAGTGATGGTCTTTGGTATACTCGAGGAAGGGGTAAACGTGGTTGTTATCCTTGACTAGGTCAGAGGGAATAACGACGTTCTTAAACCCGTAGGCATGTGCAACATCTCGGATCTTGCTACCCGTTCCTCCCAGCACTAGAATGTTCTTGTTAGCTAGAGTTGGAACTAATCCAAGATAGGGTGTGTGGCTCTGAACAAATTGTCTTTCATGAAGACCTGCAAGACCGAGTCGTCGACCAAGCAAAGCCACGTGATCTTTTTCTGTGGATCCTCCACCATTTGTCAACAAGATAAAGGGGATATTGCGCCTCTGAAGCATTGCAAGAGTAGCAGCTGCGCCTGGGAGGGGATCCTTGCTGCGGACGAGGACGCCATCGATATCGAATGCAAAAGCAATGGTAGAATTGGCAAACCCGTCGTTGACTCCAATGATCTCTGGGTGAGTCCACTCAATTTGGGGATCTGGTTGCGCTGCAACGATAGCAGACGACTTTTCCTCCTGACCCTGGATATCTAGAAGTTCTTCGATGCGGCTTGTGACTGCCTCGGCATATCTATCGGCGTTATCCAGCTTCAGAGCTTCGTCGAGGAGATCCGGGATAGAAGAAGTGGAGGACGCAGGCGAAACTGCCTTTGACGCGTTGCCAGATGTCGAGACAGACATATCGGTGACGCTGGAAGTTGGAGATAGTTTGCGCTTCGCAGTTGTCGTAGAGGAACTGGCCCAAGTCGTGAAGACTGGGAATGATCCGGAATGGAAGGGCTGAGATAGGTGGCGAAAACAAGATAGTCCGAAGGCGGATGAACGTTGTTGATTATTAGAGGCCATGATTGCGTGAGAAATGGATTTATAGATGTTGAAGAGCGTCGTGCGATTTTTCCAGGTGAATAAGATGTTGTTGTTCAGGTCCTTCTGTTGTCGATACTTAGGCTCGGGTGAATTCGGCTTCCAGATTATTGACGCCCACAACAAATATTCGAATCAGGCCGCTTCACCGACAAACAGGATTGTACTGTGCGATAAGAGCAAAAACACTTCTAGGACACGAAGAAGGGGGAGAATAAGCTTTTGTGAAAGATAACAAGAACAACACAGCCTTCCTCGTCAAACCGTGACGAGAAACTATCATTTAAACTTGCTTGCTAGATATGTTGTTATCAAGTCTCCGATTGGACAACTTGACCCCGTGGGAGAGGAGCATGTGCGCTGACGCTCTCAAATGTTTGGAGTAAGGGTCTTGTGAACACCTATCGCAAAAAGAAAGCCGCCCGCCAAACATTGCATTTCTTCTCCTCCAATTCAAACGGATTCTAGGGAGGCGAATATCTGATATCTGACCCCGGACTCGTCATGGTGACAATACAGCAGTACCACCTTCCCCAAGAAACAATGAGCAACGACAGTCTGTCATGATCAACAGACGAAAGCAACTGAGGAGCGGATCTGCAATGTAGGGGGTATAGATATGATGGCGTAGGCGTACAATGGCCGACCACGTGTGAGTACGGCATATATGCCACCCAACAATTACGCTCGGACACAACGTACTACCCTAAGCAAACCTTGCGGCTCTTAACGCACTTGCATTCGTTGCCGACGGCACTCTGCTTCATGCGTTATCGACATAACATCAGCAAAGGAGGTTTATGTCCGTCCCAAGTCGCTTGAGTGACTACCCGGACTACCAGCAGATCGGCAGTAGAGCAATAGCTCTGCTCATCTTCTAATGGGTGTTTTAGAGCCGATTAGAAGTGTTGACGTTGAAATGCAAAGCTGGGAGGAGAAGAGGACGAAGTTCGAAGAAGCAGAGGTCTGACCTTATATCCCTTTCACACCCCACGCTCCACTCTCCACGCTCGCCTCTCCACGTCTCAAGTCAACGAAGTACCTTCGTACCTTTTCCATCGCCCCCAAGACTCTAGCGTCGTCCTCATCGCCCGATTCCCATTCCAGATCCACCTCACCAGCCTCAGACCTCAGGGAAATCCTGTTGCACATCTCAAAATTTAGCTCGCACACTAAAATCTGCGTCTTGCAACGAATCCGTTACTTTGACCCCATCGTGAGATTCCCCCAACGCCGCGCACCCAATCACTCCCTACCGGCTATTTGCGTCCTGTCCCGAGAAACGGATGTGTGAGTCCCAAATTTAGGAATCCCGGCCGCGATCAGGGCGCGACGGCCTCATCGGGCTCAGCGTTGCGGTCGTTGTGTGGATGGGAGCGTGGGTGATAAGGCAGAGGGACGGCACGGAAGCAGAGGGAACGATGGCGTATGGAGAGAAATGTGCTTCGGGGAGGAGGAGGCTGCAGCTGTCAAACAACGGCAGTGAAAGGGAACGCATACCGTACGAAATACTCCATGGTTAAATACTTCATAGCTGGTAACGAGATATGTAGGGGTATATTATGATTTGCATATGCACGAACGGATGTTCCTATCCAGCGTCTCTTTGCAGATAATTACTCGTCCCGTCCCTCGTTGCTTCCTTCATCTCGTTTCTTCAAGTCCTGCATATGCAGTCTTGACGTGGTTTCCAACGTGCATGTTACATGCTATCTTCCATCTGCCTACTCCTGACCTTTTGCCAGCTATCTCTCTCCTGCTTTCCTCCGTCCTTTTCTAGGCCCATTCCTCGTTCCACCCATTCTCTGCTTCCCATCTCACTGAGTCTACTCAGCGCTCTAGCGAACGCAAATCTCTCCTCGTCACCACTAAATATAGAGCTATTCTTCAGTGCTTTCATATTCATCCCCAAATCGTCCATTAGATTTCGCATCGTGTCATCTAAATCATCCCCTTCAGACTGCCCCTTCTTATCCGCTTGATCCTTCTTCACACTCTCCTTCAATTCGTCTTTCGACAGAAAGAGTTGCGTAAGAGGCACAGCAGTAGTGAGGACTAGTTTCGCTCTCGATTCATAGACAGCGTCTATGAAGGTGATGAATCTTCGTGCCAGGTCCCGTTCCCGATGTGTCATTCCCGGCACATTCGTAACAATGAAGGCGTCGTAACTCCGCATCAGCTCGATATAGTCAGCAGCACTTGTCGGCCGCCCGATCAGTTCGTCGAATGTGAACATTGCTGCTCTGCCACTGACTTTGGGCACATGGATCTCACGCCCCCATACCCGCTGTGTTTCCGCTCGTGGTTTGTCTTGTTCTGGGTCACCTAAGAACCGGAACCACTTCTCAGCATGCGACGAGGCATGCTTGTCTAGAGGAGCGTGGTATACGCCAGAAGGAGGTCGAGGTATCTTTCGATAATCGGTCGGAGAATCGAGATTTATGACATGTAATCGGTTCTTGAGGAGGTTAATGCAGGGTACGAACGATTCTCGTTGAATACCGTTCTTATACAGGTCGTCTGGATGTCGATTCGAGGTAGTGACAAGAACAACACCATGGGACATTAGTGCTTCAAGGAGGCTGGGGAGTTTTAGCTTTCATGATTTGGAGGAAAGCTAGGAGATTTACCGTCTCAAAATCATGGCATCTGCCACGTCTGTGCACTGGAATTCATCGAAGCAGAGAACATTGCCCTTTTCTGCAATGTCTGCTGCTACGAATGGTACACCGTCAATGTCGTTTCCGTGTTCCATTTTCATCTTGTGTAACCGCTTGTGTACATCCTGCATGAAATTGTGAAAGTGGATTCTCGTTTTCGAAGTGACGCTGCTGGGAAGCGTTTCGTAAAACATATCCATCAACATAGTCTTCCCACTACCAACGTCTCCGTATAGATACAAGCCTCGCGGCAGATTCTCTGGAATGTCTTTTAACTTTTTCTCTTTTTTGGGGCTTGAGAAGAGCCGTCCAAACACGGATTTCGGTTCCGGTTTGAGTGATTCTATGGTGGGGTGGATCGTTGGAGGGGCATGGTAGGTTTTCAGTTCGTCGTGAAGATGTTGTAGACTCTGTATGATGCCTGAAAGCTCATCAGCCTCTGCCAGTGCTATTCTTTAAGCCTGCTGACCTCTTTGGTGCTCGTCGTCTCTTAACCGCCCTTGTTCTACCCGTGCGTCATATTCTTGTAATGGACCACGATCGTCTGGATTAGCTAGTGATAATTAGCCCTATGCTCTCTTGAGGCACTAATTATTCGTACCATTCCGAACGGTTGCCAGCGTCCTCCGTTGTCCTGCAATGAATGGGGCAGGAAATGCTGAACGATGTTTTCGAGTCGCATTGGCAGTCGAGCCCAATTGGCGGATACCTCTAGAGGTATTTGAAGACCTAGTAGATATGGAAACCTGTCGGCACTGTACACTGAATCTTCTACAAATCGTACTGGAGCTGTTCAATTCGAAAGGCCGCCGCAATGAGCGGTATGTTAACGATCGAAGCTTCATGTTATCCAAAAGAAAACAAAATGAA
Source organism: Mollisia scopiformis (assembly GCF_001500285.1). Lineage (NCBI taxonomy): Eukaryota > Fungi > Ascomycota > Leotiomycetes > Helotiales > Mollisiaceae > Mollisia > Mollisia scopiformis. Next base: position 1,217,782 of record NW_017263593.1, read on the forward strand.
CCCAAGAAAATCTTTCTATCGGTGCATGTTGTCTAGAAAGAGGTCTAAATCTCGCAATGCAATAGACAATTCATGAGGAAAACGTCCTCGATGTCGAATGGCAAATTCAGCATCAGGATCTGATGTTGTGATGAAATAGCGGAATTGATTGCGGACCGTTGCCGACGAAATCTCGGGATCACCCGGCTCGGTCATTCATAAGTAAGAAATGCCCGAGAGTGATTGTCTTTCACGACGATAATGCTTTTGAAAGAATTGTTGATGTCGTCGACTTTTGCTTCGATTTATGGAACGAGGAATCATACCTCGAAATGCTTATTGTCTTGTCTGGTTGATTGACTGGCTCCTATTGTCGGGAAATCGCATCAGGACATTTACCCAAGAAGCATTTTTACAAAAGTCTGGACATATGATAATCAGATAATTTTTGTCTCACGCATATTGCTATTTCCTTGGACAATATACAAGATACATTGTGGCAACGAGGAGCTGGATACATCAAGTTTTGATGAAAGCTTTGACTTCACAAATCCAGACGTCCAAATTCATGTCACGGGTAGGAGTCATGAAGACTGTGTTTTTGTGCATTTTCTACTTGTACTTCATGCTCTCCAAGTCCTTTTTTTTTAGCATTACAAACTTCAAGCATCTACAATTCATAGTTGCCAGACTTTGTTGTTCTAAGCATGTTTGACCTTTTGTGGAATATAATAAGCCGACGTCCTCTTACAAAAGCAAAGCAATGTGATTTAATTATTTCTTCAAGACTCTTCAGAACATTTAATCTTTTACTTACAACACCTAAGCTTTTAATACAGATACTCCCATGATCTTCACTCGTGCTTCGCATTAATGCGGCACCTCGGGCAATATCTGCATACCCGCTTCCTTGGAAAAGAAGCAATTCCAAAATCCAGCCGCTCGGGCGCCGACTCCACCAAGGCTACCAATCCAACCAACAAAGCAAAAGTATACAAGGTTGCAGCTTCGGGGAAATTGACGATCACTTCCTGTTAGCGTTAGAGTCTAGCAAAAGAGGGTCATGTGAACACGACGACAGACAACACATCTTATAAGAGGCGCAGATATTAGATTCGTCAACATGATTACATTCCATACACATTACTTCCTACAAGCCTCTTTCTTACAGTTGGTGGATCCTTTGGCTATCAACCAAGCAAATACCCACGACCTAGAGTCTGGTCCTCTCTAGAGCGGCAGTGAGATCCTGCACCCCGCTTTCTAATCCATCGCCCTGAGTCGGGTTGGAGATCTTGGATCTGATCTTCACGGTTGGTAAGCTGAAGGGTGTGTAAGGCTTCCCGCTTGCTTGGCATACTTCCTCCAGTATCTTTTCTTCTGCGATAAAGGATTGCCGGAAGTAGTACCAGATCTTGAGTAGCCTCTCTGGGTCGTCTTTCGGTTCTGCGAACTGGATGACTTGTTTCTGGGGGGTTTCGGTGTTGTCTTCTTCACTGGCGTTGGAGCCGAGGACGAGGATAACTTCTTGGAGGTTCTTGAAGCTTCGTAGTAAGGTGGCTTTGTTGTATCCTTCCCATGGCCTTTTGACTTCCAGTGCCACGACATCTAGTGCTATGCTTCGTACTTGGTCCAACTGTTGGTTGGGATCAGATACGATACTTCTGAAGTCTCGTAATGTTTCGTCGTAACCCATCTCTCCATATCGTGGTAGGTATAAGGTGTCGAAGTATGGGTTGAAGTGGATATTCGCCGGGGAGGTAGAGGTGCCGAAATTAAGTGCGTAAACTCGTAGTGCTTCTTCTCGAGCTTCATGGGATACTGCAAGGAGAGCTGGTGTTGGAGTTGTAGTTTGGAAGGTTGATGTATTAGAGTTGTATGTGAGGGATAGGACCCGTGGGAAACAAGCAGAAGCCCAGACTTTGCAGCGCAACTCAGATGGAAGTGTTGAGAAGGGGGCGAATGCTTTTGCTGTCTTTGAGAAAGGCATTGTTGTGAATGTGTAGAGGTACAGTCTTTGTTGTATGGAGAAAGAAGGGAAACTGCTTAATATGTACTTGTTGTTTTGTTTTGTGAGCCTTGTCAAGGTGGGATTTGGGCCCCTATGCAAGCCAAGTGTTGAGAGTTGACTCGTCTGAAATCTATTATGCTTTCAAGCCTCGGTATGTCTGAGGCGAGAAAAAGAATCATTCAAAGAAGAGAAGCAAAGTTGGATATGACTCTGGAGTTATGGGAACAAATAAGCTCCTTCAAAATCTGGGGGCGCGAACGAGGGGCGATCGAAGTGGTGTGATAGGAGCGCCTCTTTTCAAGGGTAGCAGTGCACGAGGCTGAGGGATGCCTTCCCTGCATGAAGCATATGCAAGTATCTTCAAGTTCAACAATCGAAAATGCGTTTTCGAGAAGTCTCGAAGAAACTTTGAAAAAGCAGACTTGAACGAAAGAAATGAGGGATTTATGCTTCTATCACCATTCACCTTTTGATGAAGACCTTGAGCGGCCTTCACGATTCTCAAGAATGGGATTCCTAGACCACGTCGCTGCCAAGGATCAACGCGATAATAAGAAACATCGAAAATACCAAATCTGATGAAAAGGATCCAATTTATCCGCCTGGATTCCATTCCAGATCTGGGAGTGGAGAGGATATCCTTGAGAGAACCTCAGCTCAGAGCGTGGCAATCCTGGCGTTCAGAAGGCTCAGCACCGCTTGCAGTCATAATGGCCTGATTTTGAGAATAAACGGTCGTCTCAATTAAGCGTGAAGAATTGTATTGGAGCAGCTTGATTACGCCTGCCGTGTCTCTTCAAGGATATGCAGAGACAGACCAACACAGACGCGCTCGTGAAATTGAGGGCTAGTATGTGAAAAGGGGGGATCCTGGTTGTTGGTTGTTGTGAGTGAGGATGAGTTGTTCTTCGAAGACGATAAGGGGGCTTGATACCGATACGGAGGCGCCTACTATTCAGTGCACACCGCCTTCAGGGTCTCCAAAATTGGACCGGTATTCCTTGTCCGAATAATCGTCTACCTCCGTAGAACATAGATATTGTCTCTGGACTTGAGGATTAAACTCTCGTTGAAGCATCTCCAAGCTTCCTGACATTTATCTTGGTCCTTGGACTGTCAAAAGCGGAGAAGTCTTGTCTCCGTGTTGTCTCGTGCCTAGTGGCAGAATAAACTTCCATCTCGTACTCGAAACTGTTTCCTCATCCTCTGGGCAAGCCCCACCACTCTCCTTGAATCATCCTAGCCATGGTATCACCAGCTTCTATGCCATCGGCGTTGACCTTTGAACTGATAGCTCGCTGCTCAGTAAGCCTCAACATCTGTTTGACCGCATAATTCTTACGCATCCAGACCACCAAAGCTCGTGCCGCACTTCTCGAACTGCCTCGCGGACCGGTCCAGCTACCACTGTTCATGCCAGTTGCGACGCAGGCTTCACTGAAGGGATTGACGCCGCAACAATTGGAAGAGACAGGTTGCAGATTATGTCTGAATAACACATATCACCTGGGACTCAAGCCTGGGCAAGAAGTGTTGGAGAAAGTCGGTGGCGCGCATAAGCTGCAGGGATGGAATCACAATATCTTGACAGATAGCGGAGGGTATGCTGTCTACTTTCTCGGATCTGGAAACGTTCACTAATCTTCATGGAAATAGCTTTCAGATGGTCAGTCTATTGAAACTTGCGAATATTACGGAAGAGGGCGTGCGATTCCTTAGTCCACACGATGGAACACCGATGCTCCTTACTCCCGAACACTCTATTGCTCTGCAGAATGCAATAGGAAGTGATATAATCATGCAACTCGACGACGTCCTAGTAACAACCTCGCCGGACACGAAACGAATGCGGGAAGCTATGGAACGAAGTGTTCGATGGCTGGACCGGTGCATAGCTGCACATGCGAATCCGACAAGGCAGAACCTCTTCTGCATTATACAAGGTGGTCTTGATCTCGAGATGAGAAAGCAATGCTGCGAAGAAATGGTGGCCCGAGATACACCTGGAATCGCGATTGGTGGGTTAAGTGGTGGTGAGGCAAAGGCAGACTACTGCCGTGTGGTGAACACATGTACAAGCCTGCTGCCAGAACTGAAACCAAGATATGTGATGGGTATCGGATATCCAGAAGACCTCGTGGTTAGCGTTGCTCTAGGTGCCGATATGTTTGACTGTGTATGGCCTACCAGAACAGCAAGATTCGGAAATGCCATCACAAAATATGGCATGCTGAATCTACGGCATGCTAGCTACGCGAATGACTTTGGACCTGTTGAGGAAGGTTGCGGCTGCATATGCTGTCGTACAGGTGAGGGAAGTCTCGGAGTCACAAGGGCATTTGTACATCACGTTGCAGCAAAGGAAACAGTTGGAGCTCATTTGCTTACAATACACAACGTGTGGTATCAATTGGCTCTTATGAGAAGTGTTCGACAAGCTATCATGGAGGATAGATTTCCTACTTTCTTGAAGCAGTTCTTCTTTGATAAACATGGAGGAGACAAATCGAAATACCCTGACTGGGCAGTAGAGGCATTACTGACTGTGGGAGTAGATTTGATGGAGGACTGAGGAAAGTGAGCAGAGAATAAGTAGAAAATTAGACTTAGATACCCCCGGAAATGATGTTATGATCTGAAATGGCTCCGGATTTAGCTGGCAAATGTAAGTATTTGATCAGTCACTGAAGAATGTACATTTTCATTTCAAATGAGTGATACTTTAATCCGAAAGCATTCGATCACAAAAATTCAAGACGATGTCTCGAACACTTTTCAGTGTTTAGATACGTGATATCGTGCCACATAAGGCTGAACATACAGGGGGTTGAGTTGCAGCTGCAGCGCGCGCACGCGTAGATTTATGGTCTCCAATAAACTTACCATCATCAACGTCATTTGCTGGCTGCATCGTGAACATTGCAAGATAATCAAATTTCTCTTCATCGATAACAACAGTGAGGGTTGGGCTCATTGGAGCTCGAAGTCACGATGTCCCAACACATTTCGGACAATAATATGTCCAGAGAAACTGCACCATTGCCGTCGTCAATAAACAACTACGATTCAACCTTCGCGCAGTCACTGAAACGACTTTCAATCTCTGCAGCTTCTGCTACTGCTTTGCCATCATCGCCTCAATCACCCCACCCAGGACGGACATTGGGACGACAAGATAGCTCCAGTGCTTCGCCAAATGGACGATTACCACCACGAAGTCCCCTCCATCGTTCTCCCAGCTCCATGAGCCAACGATCGCGTTCGTCAACTCCAACACTACTTCGGAAAGCCTCATTGAATTCTTTGCATGGTGTTGGAGGAGTTACACCTTCAAGAACAACGCCGTCTCGACGCTCATCTTCAGCGCAATTCGCAAACGCTTCCGCAATGGTTGGCAAGTCACCCCTATCAGAGATCGAAGATCCAATGCCTGCCCCTCCGCGACATACTGCGGAATCGATCGCGAGTAACCACTTCAGGACTGAGTTGGATATCCACGAGAAAGAAGACGAAGCTAGGAGCGCAGACACGGTGGTGATTCTACATGATTCTTGTTATGGGCACCGTTATTCCAGACCACGAACATCGAAGGCTTCCTTAAGCACCATAGTCGAGAGACCCGAGCGAATTCATGCAAGTATCCTTGGTCTGTCAGTGGCCTATGTACGACTCGGAGAGCGGCATGCTGAGGGGCAATATCCCCTGCACCCAGATAAGGATGCCTCCTCGATTCCTACTATACCCTTCCGAATTTGCAAGACTACACGGCGACTGGCGCTGGGATCACAAGCTGTGACGAACGTACATGGAATGAAGTGGATGGAGGAGCTGAAGATTATGTGCGACAATGCTGAATCTAGGCTGGCTATGAATGGGAAAGAACTGGTACGCCCAGATATGGTTCGCAGTCCAGACCAAGAAGTTGCAAAGCTACATGAAGGAGACTTGTATCTTTGTGCGGAGTCCTTGGACGCTATGGAGGGAGCATTAGGGGCTGTTTGTGATGGTGTGGATGCTGTATTCCAAGGCGCTGCAAGCGGAAAAGGACCACATAGGACTTTCGTTGCGATCAGACCACCAGGACATCATTGCTCAGCAAGCTATCCATCTGGCTTTTGTTGGCTAAACAATGTTCATGTTGGAATATCTCATGCCGCTCTCACTCATGGCTTGACCCATGCTGCCATTATCGATTTCGATCTTCACCACGGCGATGGATCGCAAGCTATTGCATGGGATGCGAACAAACGAGCTATCGGTGCCGCCAAGAATGCTGCCCAATGGAAGAAGACATCAATTGGCTATTTCAGTCTTCACGATATCAACTCATATCCATGCGAGATGGGTGATGAAGAGAAGGTGAAGAACGCTAGCCTTTGCATTGAGAATGCACATGGCCAAAGCATTTGGAACGTTCATTTGCAACCGTGGAAGAGTGAAATAGAATTCTGGCAGCTGTACGAGACCAAATACTCTATCCTTTTAGAGAAGACGAGAAACTATTTGAGAGCTCAGACAGACCGCTTAAGAATGATTCCCAATGGACCAAAACCAAAGGGAGCTATTTTCCTGTCGGCTGGATTCGATGCTAGTGAATGGGAAAGCTCTGGAATGCAAAGACACAAAGTCAATGTACCAACTGAGTTCTACGCTCGCCTGACACGAGATGTGGTCAAGCTTGCAGCAGAAGAAGGCAATGCTTGTGACGGTAGAATCATCAGCGTTCTTGAAGGCGGATATAGTGATCGCGCTCTATGCACTGGTGTACTAAGCCATCTGAGCGGCATGTCGGCTGGTGACCCAATCATTATCAAGAAAGAACTTAGCCCGAATGGACTTGGCTACGAGATGGGCCAAAAGATCAACACCTTCGAAGGTGTCTTTGCAAAAGAGGACGTCACTGTTGGAACGCAGACTTATGATAAATTGTGGTGGTCGGTTCCACGCCTTGAGCAGCTTGATGCTTTGATTCGTCCTACACCTATGGTGGAACCAAAGAAGCCTAGAGATGCAACTGCTCCGACGTATTCATCGCCGACTCAGTCGTTTATTGCAAAGGTCACATCTCCGGAAGCTCGTAGGACTGTCTCCAGAATGGGGATATCCAATGGATCGCCAAAACCAGTTTCACGAGCTCCGTCGCCGCCACCACCTGAAGTGGATTGGACTGTTGCTGCTCATGAATTGAGTAAGTTGTTGATTCCAATTGATAGACAGACTATGAGCTGCAGGCCAGAGGACCTTTCAGCTGAAGCTACACGGGTCAGACGTGACCGACAATCTATTCTCACGCCGCCTACATCCGCTGCTCCAGAACCCACAGAAGGTTCAGGTAGAATGGCTTTGAGAACAAGAAAGCCTAGGGCCTTAGCTGAGACTATTGAGGAAGATGAGAAGCCAGCTACTAAGGCTAATCGTCGAAAAACTGTTGCTGGTGCCGCAGTCATAGCTGCTGAAAAGGTGTGTTCGATTTCTGATGGAGAAGTCATTGATGCTAATCTGTCTCAGGCCGTATCAAGAAGCACAACTCCAATGCCAGAGCCGAGCTATGCTAAGGGAACTACGCAGTCCAATCGTCGGCTGAGTCTTTCCTCCAATGCAGGTTCCGTCACATCAGAGGTGCCTCGACAAAATGGACACAGAGCTTCTTCTGGATCTGGGCCAGTGGGAGCCTCAAGACCTGGGACTGCACAAAGTACACGACCTGATACATCCATGAGCAGCAGAGGTGGTTCTATTCCTCCTATTGCTATGAAGAAAACTCGGGCCCCAGCTGTAGCACGTGGTGAAGCCCCAAAGACTTCTCGAGTTCGAAAGAAGTCACCATTGAATGAGACCAATGCTGTTCCTGGTCCGTCGGGCTCTGTCCAACCAACTTCAAGATCTAGTAGTGTTGTGCTACCCACTACAGAGATCCCGGACTCTCAGGGTTCGGATATGGATAGTCTGACGTCCGGCATGAAGAAGGTCAAGATCAGTTTGACTACGAAGGCCCAGAGAGAAGCAAAGCAAGCTGCTAAACCAGCACCTGTAAAATCGACCGCTGGAAAAGCTGTCAAGCCCCGTCCGGCTGAGGGAAAGGTAACGGATCAACCACCAATCCTGCCAGGGATGAAGCCAGTACCAGTATCAGAAGCTGTGCCTTCGTCCGCCAATGGCACGACTACTGAGCAGCCAGTCGAGCAAGTACTTGCACCAACGCCTTCTACACCTCAACCTTCATTACCAGCCGTCGCTCCAGCACTCCAAGCATCCGAGGTTCCACTTCCATCGAGCTCCCCAGCCGCACCTCAATATTCTCCCATCACTCCCGCCCCTGAATTCATTGCTCCAATATATTCCGCTCCTCCATCCGACAACTTCATTCCCTACCAACCTGAAGGACCAACGCCCAATCCTGTAACCCAGCAACAGCATCTTCACTGGCTCCCACCAAATACAAATACTCCTTCGCCTGTGAAGAGAGGTGATCTGCCTGTTTTTACGAGCACGAGCGCTATTCCATTCGGTTTGAACCCTCGAACAAATGGAGAGATTAAGAAGGACGCTACCGAGGATGGCAAGGGAAAGGGAAAGGAGGAAGAGAAAGAGGTTGATATTTGGGCTGTGCCCGAAACGCCGGAAGCAAAGAGACCTCTTGGCAATTACTGATCAACTTCGAAGTGACACTTTCCTTACTGTATGATAAGACGGATGGGCTGGGTTGCTGTAAAGCTGTGTACGAATATTTTGGGATTACTGTTTTGGTTTCCTTGGTGTAAAAGTGTGTACGTACTGTACGTGTAATGGGCGATGTGTTAGTATGTCTTTTATGATACCCTTTAGTCAATTAAAGTTACTTTTGTAATTTTGGTCTCTGGTTCATGATTGATTTGAGAAATAAGTGATAGGTAGAAATTGATCTGACATTACTGAAAGTCACAGTGACGAAAAAGACAGCATATGATGAGCTTCCCTGTTCCGACAACTGATTGGGCTATTATGCGCAGAAGAAGCAAGCAAACTGAACCAAAAAGCTTGAATCTTAGCGCGATTTTAAACAGAATGTTGTGGTCTTTCCGGAACAATGTAAGATCTTACTCCTCTGAAACACTAAAACTCACACTCTCGCTGGCAGATCTCTGACGACACTCAGACACACCAGGACCACTTCTTTACCCGTTCTCTGTCCTTGAAAAGCGGTACTGAAGTCGAACACCTCTTAGGCATGAACTCACAACCTGGTGTCGAAATCTGAAAGTTCCGTACGGCGACCTCGCTTAATTCAGGGGCTTCTAGTCCAGCGATAAGACCTGCTCCACAGACATCGAGGATATTTGGGTAGTAGGAACATGAAAAGAACGATGGAAATATGAGCACCGAATCCGAAAAGGTTTGTGATGGGTTTTTTCATATATATAGAGTTATGTCCCTCGAGTGTAGAGCGTTAATAGAGGAGATAATCGTCAGGATTCGTCACCATCACTAGAGCGAAAGAGATCTAGCGGCTGATCCACCGTCAACCGAAACTTGATTTGATAAACCATAAACCTACGATGTCCGTCGCATCAAGCTCGTACACAATTATATTTCCCATTTTCCATACAGAGCAAGTTTGCCGTTCATGATGGCTAAGCCTCTGCTCTCCTCCACTTTCTTTTCCTTTCCAAAATTGCTGTTATGGAGTCTGCCGCTGCTGTTCATTCTTATCTATACCTATCTGAGTGCTGGGCTGAACCTCAAACTCAGTACATTCGTTTCCCTGATCTCATCAACAGAAAAGGCTGTCGCGAATGCTACGGCGCCCATGAGACACGATTCATCATTCTCTCCAGATTTCATTCTGCGTGTTACTGAGCAAGCTTTCACTCAATCGTGCATTACGAAGAATGAAGTCATCGTTATTAATGGGTCGACACCAGGGCCTGAATTGCGGCTGACTGAGGGGAATGTTTATTGGATAAGAGTGTTTAATGATATGGACAATAATAATTTGACAATGGTGCTCGGGTCCCCCCGCTTCTCTTCCCCACCTTCCTCCCCTTGATTAGAACTATTTGATTAACTGATTGCTTGAACAGCACTGGCATGGATTAAGCATGGCAGCTTCTCCATTTTCCGACGGCACTCCTGGTGAGTTGATTTCGCTGTTTTCTTTTGGCACTACTCGTATATCTGACCGTAACAGGAGCATCGCAATGGCCTATTCCTCCGAACCACTTCTTTGACTACGAGCTAGACATTGGAATAGGAACAGCAGGGACTTACTTCTATCATTCCCACATAGGATTTCAAGCCGTTACTGCAGCAGGACCACTTATTGTCGAAGATGCTGGGAAGCCGCCCTATCAATATGACGACGAGAGGATTATCGCATTGTCAGATATCTTCGAGAAGTCGGACAACGAAATCGAAGCCGGTCTAGTTGGGAATCCATTTCAGTGGAGTGGCGAGACGGCCAATGTTCTTGTCAACGGGCAAGGGCAACTTCATGAGAGTACTGAGTCTCCTGGCTGCGACCTCGCCACAATCAGCGTTGAACCAGAAAAGACTTATCGCTTTAGATTTATTGGGGGCACAGCTTTGTCTTTCGTGACTCTCGGTTTCGAAGATCACGGGGATATGATTCTGATCGAGGCGGATGGCAACTACGTTAAGCCAGTCAACATTTCCTACCTCCAGATTGGAAGTGGCCAGAGATTTAGTGTTCTCTTTAAGACGAAACGACGAAGCGACTTGACAAAATCCCAGTTTTTCATGCAGATAGAGACTCGAGATCGTCCATCACTCACTCGCTCCTACGCAATCTTGGACTACAAACTCACCAGCTCGAAAAGAGTGCCACGCCCAATTGAACCTCGCCTCTCCCTACCCCAACAACCACCTCTTACACTTCCAACAAACACCTTTGGATGGCTCGATTACAAACTCCTTTCTCTGTTCCCCAATCCAGACTTTCCTCTAACCTCAGAAGTCACCCGCCGAATAACTATTCGGACCCACCAAATCATCGGCAACGGCTCCATAATGTGGGCCCAAGACGACAGTCCCTGGATCGAGTCCTTCCCTAAAGAGCCGTACCTTGTCTCCCTCTACAAGAAGGACAGCTTAGAATTCCCGTCTTTGGACCGCGCAAACTTGAATCATGGTATTGATCCCATCACCCGGGTGTTTCCCGCTGCCCTGGGCGAAGTCATCGAGATCATAATCCAAAACACTGGATCGGATGTTGGGAGCGTGGATGTACATCCTTTTCACGCACATGGAGCGCATTATTATGATCTGGGCTCGGGGAATGGGACGTATGATCCGGTTGCTAATGAGGACAAGATTAAGGGGTTGAGTTTGGCGCGGAGAGATACAACGATGTTGTATAAGTATGCGGAGAAAACTACGCCGGGGATTGATATGGGGTGGAGGGCTTGGAGATTGAGGGTCACGGAACCAGGGGTGTGGATGATTCACTGTCATATCTTGCAGCATATGGTTATGGGTGAGTGCATCCATGTTGGCTGTGTGCCTGTTCGATACAGATCTCACTGACGTTTCGACAGGTATGCAAACTGTGTGGGTTATGGGTAAAGACTCGGAGATCATTAAAGTACCTATGGAGCATATCCAAGGGTATTTAGAGTATAGTGGAAGTGTGAATGGGAACAGCACACATGATCCGCACGTTGTACATTTTGCTGGGACTACTGATTAGACTTCGCGCCATAGATATCTTGGGTTACTTCAATCTGTCTCAATTCTTCGTTGCTTCTAATCCTTCAAAGCAGGTGCCTCAGATGTCCATTGCTTTTTGAGTTACTTGTTCTCTGCATAGCGCCCCGCATATCCTCATTTTGAGACACGACAAAGTTCGCTTCTCACAGGTACATTATTCTTTCTGCCTGGCTCTGGGAAGCCTTCCAACTTGACTCCCTTTCTGAACAACACGCAATGAGTCGAGCCTCCAAAGTGGAACTATTCTCATTAGCACATTGCGTCAGCTCTCAGGACTTCGGCTCACCATTCCCAGCTCATCTCCCTTTTTGACATGCTGCCCTTCTTTCACCACAATATCAACAGTACTAACTTCCACCATGCCAATTGGAATGACACACATCAATCCAATTGCCGAATTATCAGCCTCAATGAAGATTAGTCCCCTCGCAGCCATAGCGCTCAAGTATTCCTGTCCCACATTCTCGCCTCCCGATTTCTTATCGTCACTTGCTTCGAAGCTTGTAAAGGGTGGCTCGGAAAAGTAGGTTCCGTCAACGACATATTGCTTGACGATCTTGCCGCTCACAGGGGCGTGCCATCGATGATAGCTAAGAGCAGACAGGAATGCTTGGTAGATTGTGCCGCCGACGAATTGATCGGCTAATTCATCGTGAGCTAGCATGTTGCGCACGGAGTATGGTTGACCCTTGATCCAGAATTTCTCATGGGCTTTAACATCGTGTGCCACTTTATACGGCTTGGATTCGCATACATTTGCGATGACATTGTCGTCGTCAGGAGAAGCGATAGGTCGAATTCCTTCCTTGAAATGCCGAGTAAAGAAGTTATCCCAGGAATTGAAGCCACGATATTTGTCGTTGGAATCGCAAATGAACATATCCTCAAATGTATGAGATGTGCCTGCTGCTGAATTGGCTGCAGTCTGCAAGTCCTTGAGTCCGCTGTCACCAAACCAGCCGCTGGAACTATTATCAAGAACTTTGGCTGACTCGGGAGTTTGGAGGAATTCACCCCAAACATGGAGGACTTTCTTCAACATGGAATTGACTTTCGGGTCTTGAAAGACGGCGAAACCAGAAGGGGTCGCCATGGGCCAGTCGAAGATGGCAAAGAAGGGTAGGCCGACGACTCCAGCTCCAAACTCCCGGTCACTCCAGGAAGGAGGCGTAGTGAGAAGATGATTCATGACTTGAAGCATGTGGTGATAGTCACGGATCTGACGTTCACCTGCTGGGTCCTTGGCATACTGCTTTTTATGAGGTATCTGCTCGAACATGGAATTCAATAGCATGAAAAGTCTTGTGTCTTTTTCGATCATTTCCTTGAATTCTTCGAGAACCGGGTGCAAAGCCTTTGGATTCTTGTCTACATGTTTGACAGTATCTTGAAGCCATTGTTTGTGAATTCTGTGGTCTTGAGGTAGCCACTCTCCGGTCCTGAGATTTGTTAGTTGTGGAGGTGAGGGGGAGATTGCTCGACGAGCCTTTGGACTTTATGTTCATCGGGTATGTGAGACATATTTCGGTGCTGTTTATCTGTCTTGGCAGCCAAGAATCAAGGGAGTATTCTATTTTCTAAGCTGATCCCAAATTCGTTTCCAAGTTTCTAAAGCATGACGTATGAGGTCTAGGCCTTTTCACGTGATGTGTCTCGTTTCGATGCAGCTCCAATACAATTTCGACTATGAAACCATTTTCTGGGTTTATTCCTTGATAAAGCGATGGACCAGAAGTTCGATTCTCTTGTCTCGTTGATGGTTGATGCCTGTTAGCCCCTTTGGCAATGGCTTTCCAGAGGGTATCCCCCGACCGCCACGGGGAGGCCGGCGTCGTAGGACGGGATAAAAATATTTTGTAAGTGTGCTCAAATCAGGCCGCTCCTGGATCTTTGTTAACAGCTTGTGAAATAAGAAATGAGGGCTGGACAAAGCTGACTATTAGGGATTAAGAATAATTAGCTTCTCTCCAACAGCCAAGTCTACTACAAAACAATCAATTAGGTTCGGCCCTATATGTAGAAGTCAAGCGGACAGGATAACTTACAAAACTAATCTTCTTCATAAAGATATTCCGCATCTGGTGGGATATAGGAAGGCTCGCCAGCCCCACTATCCACTTCTTCTTCTTCCTCCTCTTCACCATGCCACGACCAATCATCATCCTCCTCTCCCTCCTCTTCCTCCTCTTCCTCTTCCTCTTCCTCTTCCTCTTCCTCTTCTTCCTCTTCTTCCTCTTCTTCCCGAGGGCGGACCACCCGGAGCCGGTGCTGCTGCTCTGGTTGCAGCTGCAGGCGCCGCACAAAACGGGTTGCAGCGCGGCGGGCACGCGCCGTAGGAGCGGCGGCGACGAGCCGACGGGCAGCAGCGATCTCCAATCGGCGGCTTCGGCGAGGCATTTTATCGTCGTCGTCGTCGCCGTTGTTGTTGTTTTTGTTGTTGTTGTTGTTGTTATGTTTTCTTGAAAGGGAAACCGGACTTTCAGATGGCAGAGTTCCTTGCCCATGGTCGTACTTGCACTTGCTCATGGTATGGAGGAGAAGGACCATCTGGACCTGGGCAACTGCCACCTTACATGCCCAGCTTGCGGCATGGGTGAAAAGCCCGTCAAGAGCGACCGGAAAACACATGAAAGCAGGAATGAATTATTTTTGATAAGAAACGTCTTCGCCACTTGGCTGGCGGCATTCTTAATGCAACCCAGAAAGTCTGACTGGAGAAACTGGCTTCTCATCTGGAGCAAGTTTTTGCTCCAGTTTGGGTTACTCGTTCTGGCACCGGGAACAGACGGTAGCCGCGAAAGTAAGTAGTCGCAGCCCAGATTATAAATAACTATAGGGGATCTTTGGATGGGGTGATTCTCCGTAAAAGTAATGTGTTTCCGGGAAACGCCATTGGAAATCGACGATTTCTGACGATATCTCAGTTCCCGTTGCGCTGCGTCGCATGGCGTTGTCGTACGTGGGTTGTCAGGCAGGTCAACAAAGATGGTACGCCATTGCCTATTTTAGCCGTAGCGCGTATTCCCGCCGACCGGCTTGAAGTTACATACTGTACTAATAATAAGCTTTCTCGTGGCAAGAGCTGCAAGGCTCTCGATGCGTTCCTTAGGGCTAGTTTTGGGCAATAACTCGTGGTACATTCCTGGACCCAGGCCGCGCATTCTGAGTAGGTTGTTTTGGGTAATGGACCCAAAAAATCGTAGTGGAATGTAATACAGCCGATTGCATAACTAGTGACACCACGGCAAAAATCAACCGAATTTTTTTTGGTGAATCGTGAAGAATCTCAGAATGCCACCTCTTTATTGCGCAACCACAATGCTTTAAACATTAAATCTAAATTAGTAGTTTTGTAAATAAACTTTATTTGAGTTAATTTCTTTACTTTTTAAATAGGTGCAAGTTTAATTGTTGTCACAGCGCCAGTTGTGCCGATTGTGACGGTTGCAGCTCAACCGCCCTGGTTAGGCCGGGAATGGTGGCGTTCCCGAGCTCAGAGCCTAATAGAGCCTAGCTCCTCACATGACATCCCCTTACCCTAGCATATATGTACATAGATCTCTCCCTCTCTCATTCTCTTTCTCTTCCTTAGCTTTAGATCCTAATTGAATAGCCCGACGAAGCGTCGCCACCTCACATCTTCGTCCCAATGCTGTCACAATATTTTTGAATTGCTTTCCTAGGCGTGTAGGGTTAAGAGCTTTAGATAATGTGACAGCACTGGGACGAAGGTGTGAGGTGGCGACGCTTCGTCGGGCTATTCAATTAGGATCTAAAGCTAAGGAAGAGAAAGAGAATGAGAGAGGGAGAGATCTATGTACATATATGCTAGGGTAAGGGGATGTCATGTGAGGAGCTAGGCTCTATTAGGCTCTGAGCTCGGGAACGCCACCATTCCCGGCCTAACCAGGGCGGTTGAGCTGCAACCGTCACAATCGGCACAACTGGCGCGGTGACAAAAGGGGTAGTTATTTTAAGGATTTGGACGTTTTTGTGACGGGACACGGAACGGCATGTAGGGCAGAAGCGGTCTTCACTTAGAATACTAAGGTGAAGAGCCCAAAAAGGGGCTCTCAGAGCTATATATACAGGAATAAGGTCACGTGACGTGGAAACAGCCGCAGAGCCTCAGGACAGAGATCAGCGCTGTCACAGTTTTAAAAAAAAAGTTCCCTTTTTTTATTTTGCCGTAGTGTCACGAGTTATGCAATCGGCTGTAAGGTTAGCTCATGGCGCAGAAAAAAAATGTTTGAACGGCCAAGAAAACTTTAAGCGCAATATGTGATTTCTTTCCTAAACCTCACTATTTCTATTTAAACGTTTGGAATTCTTTCTCACCAAGAACCCGACACTGTTGTAAATCACCTTCAAATGCTCGTGGTAAGCTAGGGCATAGCGTACCATAAGTCAACATATTAGGGTGGAAGGTTACATTATGACTCCCTACTAAAGTAGTCATGATATCATGCACCGATCCTAATCTACGCATCGATAGTATTATATATAGCAGGGGTTCATCACCTCATAATGAATCAAGGAAATTCTCCAGTATCCCAGTATCTTGCAACAGACACGCTGATCCTTGCTTTACTGGTTTTGATCTTTAAGTTCAACTTCCCCTCAAAGTCTCCCTGAAATCCTTCTGAAGGTTTTTTCACGATGGGGCGCTGGGGGAGTTTGCCGGCTGAGATTCGCTCGATGATCCTCGAAATGGTAGCAGAGGATTACCGGTTCAAATCCGAACAGTACGCCCTCGCCGGCTATGCCAGCGTCTGCCGGGAGTGGCAACCCGTCTTCGAACCGAGGAACTTTCAGCGACTTGTTCTCGACCAAGAGCGCATATCTGACCTTGAACAAGTTATGAGTACCAAACAAAGACGAGATTACCTCGAGCACCTGTTCCTTCGTGTCAGGCTTAACGATTACGATTGCACAGTCTGCAAATCAAAAGAAGACTACGGAACAATCAGGAAGTAAGTATGACATTGCCTGGTCCTTGATTTGGTTTATTATTGCACTATTCATTTGCTCGCACAATCCTGCTATCGCTAACTTTAATAGTAATAACGATATCTTTAGCACAGCTATCTGGAATTTGTTAGTTATCCTATCGAAGTGGACTGGATTCGCCGGGAGTCGTCGCCAACAAGGGCTGACATTGGAACTTGGCGCCTTTTCCCCGAGCGACTCTAAGCATGCATTTAGGGACTTTCATCTCGAGCACAACTATCCGTACCAAGAAAAAAAGGACTTGGAGACACATTGGGAAGGGTACAAGCTACGGGCTGACAAACTTGGACTTGACAGCTTGAATGACCCATATCATTGGTGGGCTAACGGCCGTCGGGACGATGTAAGCTTGGAATCGAAACAGAGAATAATGGGAACATTGACTATCAACCCTAACCTTCCTCAATTCTCCGCGTTCTTCCAGGCGTTCCCAAAGGTCGAGATTATAACAGGCCTACTTATCCGTCGACAGTTCTATCGGAAAATCGCGGCCAATTCCCTCGGCAAGCTCCTCCGTGAGACCTTCACAAACCTTCGGTGGTTCCGTCACGAAGCATGGCATGATGTTGATCCACAGCAGCAGTCAAGCTTTGAGAAAGGTACGTCGAAGTCGCATTTTTTGCCAGATGTTGTCGTAAGAAGACAAATGCATGTCGGCAGCACTTCGACTAACTTACTATTACAGACTACAAACGTCTAATTTCATGGCACCTGCCGAATACTCTCCGGGAACTATACATATTCGAGGACTTCAACAAACTTCTCCACCCGGAACGATCCACCAAGCGTGCAAATCCTTCTTTAGGCAGAGCCCTCTCAAAATCTAGCCGTTACCTCGAGAATTTGTCTGCGGCCTTCCTTGTAGATGCTAAAGATTTCTTCCCAAACCTCTGGCCGGCCAACGAACAAAATTCGAACGTAATTCCCTGGGAGAATCTTCGAAAGCTGGCTCTAACATCACGTTTGCTGCATCCAAAGATAGGGCGTGGAAAGATCAACAAGCTGCTAATAGCTGCAGCCCGGGCGGCTGCTTTCATGCCCAAACTTGAGGTTATGGAGATATGGAATGGTGGCGAAGGGCATGCTTGTCTCTTCCGATACAACAACAATGCTGGAGAACCTAAGATTATTTGGGCATGCAATTGGGGCAGTCACGTACAGTTGGATCAGAACGTGATCCACTGTTGGGCAAATTTGCCGAGGCATGGGCAACATCCTCATGGCAATCTTACAACTGTGGTTCATCGGCTACGAAGGGGGCGTAAGCAGGTGAAGACTTACGCCGCTACGATTCTTCATCTGAAACTGCGCAGTAGCGTCTTGGATCTCATTTCTGATTATCAGGTATTCTGGGAGGAATATAATCACTCAAAAGGTTAGTGTAAGTGTTGGACTTCTGGTTGGTGCTCAGATAAAAGCACTTACGTTCCTTCTTACACCCAAATTACATATAACTTTCTAGTGTATGGCTTGCCACCCATTGCCACCCATAGCGTCGGATACCTACCTCACCGATCGTCGGGTATGGGCTCTTGCCAAAATCATCTGTAGAGTCGTTTTAGTAGTATATATAGTGAGGCTTTCTCCCTATGAGATCCTCAATCAAGTCTCATTCACTCCATTGAATTCGCACCTGCAAACAATCAAACAGTAAGAATCCAGAGCCGAATACGTTAGCAATTTTCGTTCTGAGGTTACAAGCATCCAGCTGTCTCGGCATGTTTGGTGATTAATCAGACATGAAACACCCAATCTTTGATTTGCTGCAAGGTCGATTGTGCGATTGTGTTCTCCGGAGTTGTTCGTTGACCGATCATGTCTTGAACTAAGCGAGACTCCTGGAGATGACTTAGTCTAGGAGCTTGAAGAAGGGAGGAGAGATCCTACAATTGGTGTGATACATGCTGTAAATGTGGATGACTCTAAGAGACCAAAATCAATCGAAAAGAACAAAACGTGTATCCCTGTATCTGTCGAGGCAGATGTGCTGTCTCCAGAATACAAGCCCAGTTTATACTTGCAGAGTGCGGTACCAGGAAACACTGTCGACGCAGCATTGTCTTTCATCCCCTCTACAAGCTTTCTGAGTACATCGCTAGACGAAGGTATCAAAGTACATAACCGACAATCGTCAAGTTCAGACTTGATCATTGATGCAAGGGTGGAATGGAACTCTCATTCGGCTAACTCTGTAGGAAGTCGATCCAAGGTATGATCAGAGAAGATTTTAGTACACGAGGGGGATAAATTATCGTAGACAGAATCGTCCATTCTACTCTGCTAAACAAAAACGCTGGAATACTCTTCATGAGAAGAAAATCATATCCGGAGATTCGGCGCTTGCCATGTAGGTGATAAGAGGAGGGAGATATGTAGCAGCTTGTCTTCTGATGATTACCTATAAGTCAGCAGTGGCGAATGCTTGCACATGGTTAGTCAGAGGAAACCTGAGGACTCCCGTTGCAAAAGTATCAATAAATCGTATTCATCATGCATCCAAACCCGTATACTCCTGTCCCATTAATCTACACAGACATCTTCATTGCAATCCCCTTGTGTGGTTCGTACCCCTTAACCACAAAATCCTCGACTTTCCACCCATCAATACTCCCGCCTTTCTCCCTTGCAATCTCCAGCTGGGGAAATGATCTAGGTTCTCTGGTCAACTGGACCTTGAGAGCATCTACATGATCGATGTAGACATGTGCATCTCCCATAGTATGCGTGAAAGTCCCAGGTATCAAGTTGCAAACATGTGCCAACATATGCGTCAACAAAGCATAGCTTGCAATATTGAAAGGAACACCAAGTCCCATGTCGCAACTGCGCTGATAGAGCTGACAATCAAGTCTTCCTTGCCCCTTCTCTCCATTTTCTAGCTTCGGGTATGAGACATAGAATTGGGCGAACATATGGCATGGAGGTAGAGCCATAAGTTTCAGGTCCTTTGGATTCCATGCGCTGAGAATGATTCGTCGATCATAAGGATTATGCTTTAGCTTGTGAATAACTTCTGCAAGTTGGTCCACGCCTTTCCCTGTATAATCCGTTTGCGCATCGACATACTCCGCTCCAAAATGTCGCCATTGGAAACCATAGACAGGTCCCAAGTCACCGACAGCTCGGTGGGAGAGTCCAACTGAATCTAGGTATTCTCGCGATCCATTGCCATCCCAAATCTTAATACCAGCTTCTGCAAGTGGCAGGGAAGATGTAGAGCCCGAGACGAACCAGAGAAGTTCTGCGATTACAGCTCGCAGGAAGACGCGTTTTGTCGTGAGGAGGGGCAGGATCGGGGTGCCGTCCGAAGAGGAAAGGGAGAATTTGAGAGGCTTTGGAGCGAACAAAGAGTATGTGCCAGTGCCGGTTCTGTAGGAACTGTCAGTGCATGGTTTGGAAGCCCCTTCTTCGCGGAAGATACCTGTCTGGTCTATGTTCTCCAGTCTCGAGGATCTCGCGAATGAGGTCGAGGTATTGGTATTCTTCGTGTCTAAGAGTTCCATTTTGTGCAACTTTGGCTTCAGCCTTCAATGACACGTCAGGCGCAGGTTCTGTTTCCATAATTGAGGGTGCCATGGTTGTTTTGTTGGATTGTACCAAATGTTGAGGAACAATTGTACCAGACGCGTAGAGTGATTTTTGAAGACGCGATGAGCAGGGATGCCATACCTTTTTCCATATATGGACTAGCGCGTGGGGATCGGGACAACTTCAACCTCTTTCTTTTCGCTGACCAAGCCAAGGTATGAATCATCAACTTTAGTGCACCAGGTGGATATATTTCTCATAGGTCTATTGCACAATAAGAGAAGTTTCTCGGCATAGCGTCGTTATCACTTTGCAGCTGCTGGTCCGGGTTTTTTCGCAGCCCCTCATCGCGCATTGAATGCGAGCGGGCCAATTTCATACCGGGAGCAACAATACAATAGGATTCCGACATGTTTACTCTTCAACATTCGTGGTATAAGTATTCGAGTCAATCCCACAAGTGTCTTCTCTTCATAAAACCCAAAAAGTTTGGATTATTCGTCTCATCCTCTAATTTCTTCAAGTCTCCCTTATAAAGTCTTGTCTTGTCATTCAACCCCTACTCCAACTTACACCAACTTCAGCAATGGTTCAAAAGACAGTTCTAATCACTGGGTCAAGTGAAGGTGGTATCGGAGATGCTCTAGCTAAAGAGTTTCACAAGAAAGGTCTTCGAGTCTTCGCAACTGCTCGAAACCTCACCAAAGTCCAGCACCTGAAAAACATGGGTCTAGAAGTCCTCAAGCTAGATGTCGTCGATGATGCCTCAATCAAAGAAGCTGTGGAAGAAGTGAAGACAAGGACAGGTGGGAAACTAGACTTCTTGGTTAATAACTCCGGTAGAGGTAAGCGACATTTCGAGTGAACCTGATACTGTTCTAATTTGAGCACAGGATACAGTCTTCCATTGCTTGACACCACTAGGGAAGGGGCTAGAGATCTATTCGATCTCAACGTCTTCGCTCTGATTGCAGTGACCCAAGCATTCGCACCACTTCTCATCGCATCCAAGGGCACAATCATCAACATCGGTTCAATTGCTGGTGTATCACCTATGCCGTGGCAAGGATACTACAATGCCACCAAAGCAGCTGTTGCAGCTCTCTCCAATAATCTTCGGATTGAGTTGTCTCCTTTTGGAGTCAAGGTTATCAATGTCATTACGGGAGGGGTCAAAACCAAGTTCTTCGACAACTTGCCAACTCAACATCTACCATCAAACTCCATCTATGCACCAGCAAGTGAAGAAATTGAATTCGTACTGAACGGCTCATTTGTCAAGTCTGCTATGGATGTTGATCGTTATGCTAAGTCGGTTGTTGCAAATGCTTTGAAGTCAAAACCCAAAGTGCACCATTGGGAGGGAAGTGATGCATGGACTATTTGGGCTGTGAGTGCTTTTGGTTGGTCAACAATTTGGGTAAGTCGCTTGAATTGCAGGGTCTGCTCTATTGCTGATTTGTATAGGACTTGATACTTGGAAATCTTGTCAAGATTCCTCTTGTCACAAAGAAGATCCAGGCTGCAGAGAAGTCAAAGTGATGAGATGTTAACAAGAGCGGATTCCTTTTGTCAAATTATTTCCCGACTTTTGATTTAATCTGGGCATTATAATGTACAAATTGAGCTAGTATATTTCATTGCAATTCATTCAGGTTTCTACATCAATCTGCTACCAAGGAACTTCCCTCATCCCACCCTCCTCAAATTCCCAAAATGCCCCTTTCTTCCACATCCCCCTCTCACTGACGACCAGCTGAACAACCACCTCCGCACCATCAAGTGGATCCTTCGCTCCCTTAAACCCGTTAAAAGCAGTCTTACAATGCCCTGGATTAATCGTAAAGTACTCCACCTTCCCACCCTCATTCACATCCTCCGCTCTCTGCAACTCGACCGTCAAAGCATTCAATGCACTCTTACTAACACCATAACTCACTACTGCCGTAGGAGGCAACTTTCCAGTCGCGCTCCTGGTGATACTTGCCCGGCCTGAACTGACGTTAATTACTCGAGGCGATTGGGATTTTCGCAGCAGAGGGAGGAAAGTGGTGATTGTTGCTAGGATGGAGGATACGTTTGCGTTGAATGTTGTTGCGAAGTTTTCTCGGATATCGTGTAACGAGTCAGACTTTGGGCGTTGGGCTATGCCTGCGTTGTTTACCAGCACTACACTTTGTAAGTCTTGAGTCTCCTTTATGTAGTGAGAGAGTGGTACCGTCCAATCGTCCGTATTTCGACTCAACATATTTTGCAGCATTGATGATTGTCTCATCGTTGATGATATCTAGCTCGATGACATCGAGATTTGCTTTCACTCCCAGATTTTGCAGTTCTTTGACGGCTTCTTGTCCGGATGTGGGAGAGCGACAGGCAAGGATGTAGGTGTTTTGAGGTGAGCGGAGACTGAGAGCTTGAACGATGGAGAAACCTATTCCGCGATTGCTGCCTGTTGTGAGGATGATCTTTGAGGACATTTTGAGAATTTAAATCAGAAGAAAATAAAAGATTTATATGATCTTAGTGAGAAGGCGAATGGTAATGAATTGAAATCGGAAAGGTTGGTGGATTTCCTACTATTTATACTTCTTGAAAAGCTTGATAGAACATACATTCTTGCAGATACGTACGTTTTTTGACGGCCTCACAATTGTAGTCCTGATGATCATGTTTAATGATCACGGCTTAGATCGGCCCCGTGATGGAGTTTAGAGTACATAAAACCGAATATCGTGATCTCACGTAAAACGATTCGCATCTAGAAGCCTCACCGAAGCTAGTAACAAAGTTGCAGAATGACAAGGTAGATCTTAGTCGCATTTACTGTAGACTCGCAACTAAATTCTTATGCGGGTTAAAGCTATCGGCACTGTGCCGGCAGTAGTATCACATAGTCTCCGAGGCATTGCAGACCATTCCCTGGCTTCTTATCATAAATGTTCAATGCGATAGTTAGAATACTCTAGTCTAAGGTTCAGGCGCCAATAATTTCTCAAATACCAAGTAATGCGCCCTTCGTTGTCCTCGTCATTTGCAATCTCCACAGCTTCTGCTCAGCACAGAGAAACATCTCACCATCTTTACCAAAACAAAAATTGGCAACACCACCAGGAACCATAATCCTTCCAATAAGCGTCCCAGCCGGATTCCAAACTTCGACTCCATCACCACAACCCGAATAAACGTTGCCTTGAAGGTCGCACTTGATGCCATCTGGAAAGCCTACTGCTGCATAAGCAAATACTCTTCTGTTGGCCAAAAAGGGAGCTCCAGCTCTGGTAATTATATCATAAGCATATATCGTAGCCGGTCTGAATCATTAGCCAAATTATCCTCCATAAACAAGAGTACTTGCCTCATTAAATCTTTCGTGCCGTCTCCATGGATCTGATCTGTATCCGTAATATAGCAAACCGTCTCTCCGAAATCAAAGCACAATCCATTACATCTCCCAAACCCGTCCGCCACTACTCTGATATCCCCAGTCTTTGGATCAAATCTATAGACCTGATTTGGAAGTTTTGGTCTCGATCGAAAGTCTTGCTCGTGCCCGTACCAGGGATCCGTGAACCAAATACACCCGTCCTTGCTGACCACCACATCATTCACGGAATTAAAATCCCTTCCATGGAAATTTGTTACCATAGCTTTTGGAGGTGCTGTTCTCGGCATGTAGTATATGCCACCAGTTCCTGATGCAGAAGTTCCTTGTGCACAGAACAATATGCCATCTTCGTAGTTTACCCCTCCATTCGGCATATCGATTCCTGGTGGTGGACGCATCTTCGCCCATTCGACCTTGTGCACATTGTCCTTTTCGCCGCGGTGGAGCTTGACT
Organism: Mollisia scopiformis; assembly: GCF_001500285.1. Lineage (NCBI taxonomy): Eukaryota > Fungi > Ascomycota > Leotiomycetes > Helotiales > Mollisiaceae > Mollisia > Mollisia scopiformis. Next base: position 1,241,853 of record NW_017263593.1, read on the forward strand.
CGAGAGATTAGGATGGTTGGGAACGTAGAAGATGATGTGCTTTGGAGGAGGTTTGAGGTAATGTAGACTTCGTCATACTTAGGTAGGAAAACGCAGGCTTCGTGGAAGAATGGATTGTGGGATGTCCCTTCGGTCGAGAGCAGCAGAGAGTGGGTTGGAGAGGGACCCAAGAGATCACCGAATGTTGACTGGTATTGTAGAATGCTAACTTGATCTTTCGGTGCTGCGAAAGCTCTAGGAGGTATTAGGATGGTGGGGTTAGAAGGGCAAGTAACTGACTTCAATTTGCCATTGGCCTCAGCTAATCGATCAATGATCTATGATTGTCAGCAAGGAGTTTCAATATCTGGTGTCGAATGAGCTTTAATACTTCAACTTTCGTCGGAACCACTGTGATGTCTGCGTTTGTTACACTTGCCATTGTCCTTGAGGGCTTGGGACACAAGAGAAGTTGGGGGAAAGAAAGGTTGCTAAATCAAAAGGAAAGAACTAGTGCAACTTAATGCCAACTCGAACGCAACCTACATCGATTCCTGGGGAAGTGTGAGCAATGCGGGGTCTCATTTACACGTAGCAAATAAAGCTGTAGGGAGCTGGTTTGGAATGTTCGGGCTTTGACGGCACCAAGGCACCAAGAATGGTCAAAGTTAAAGGTCACGTGTATGTATTATATTGTATAGAAAGACCGGGAGCTTGAGGAGCTTGAGGAGCTAGATACGGTGAGTCTCTGATTTGCTGAATAGATACATTAATCGAGAGTATAGTATATGTGGTATATGCGTTGGGTATCTTCGATTAGGGGGGTTCATGGTCTTTGCTAAAGGTTACAGAAGGAAGAGTATCGGAGTGAAATCTTTCACGGTTTAGCTACCATTGTATAGAAAGTAAAGGCGTACTTGCATAGTTTCAGCTAGAGCAGTAGAAACATTCAGAGTTGGGTTGATTTGCGCAACAATCCATACAATAGGGGGCGCTCAACGGTATTTCGGGATTCTTTCCTTTCAATGCTACACACACCCAAAGAGAAAAATATAGGAAGAAAGGTAGCTTGGAGTGGTAATGTCGAGCTTCTCAAGAATTACAAGAGACTCCGACGCAAGTCGTCCTGTCTTGTATAAAAGTATTGTACCCTCGCACCAATTGAACCATACAAGAGGATATGAAACGACAACAGCTTGTTGTGTGAAGAAAGACCGTCTGAAAACATCTCTGAGCACCTATTGTAGACTTGGAAAGTCATTCAATTTATGTAAGAGCAGCATAACGCCTCGGATTCTCGGAGCAGAAATTCCCAAACGATGAATTCTCTATTCTCGACGTATATGTACACCAGAATGGCCGTCATGGTATCGAACGGTCCAGCCCTCGCTCTGCATCAATCATCACTCCCAAATCTAGTGTGCCGCCTTCTCGTTTCCTCCCTTCTTCTCGTCCGCCTCGGCATTCTTTAAGAAATCCCTGAGAATGATTAGCCATTGGTTCACATCTAGGGCTGCTTAAACTGTAGTATTCCGATTCGTAGATGCAGAACATACTTGATAAAGCTCTCCTCGTCAGGGCTTCCAGCATTAATTGGTGGTCCTTGTTGAGTCTTCTTTGCTGCTGACCCTCCCATTCCTACATAGGATCCAACTCCCAACAGACTGAGTGTAGCCATCGCAAGCTAGAAGTTCCCAAATCGATTAGCAATCCATTCAAAAGCTGTATGATACATCCTGGAATGCCAATTGGCGCAGGTGAAATCGGAACAGATTCTCCTTTGCAGGATCGGGAGGTTGCTTACGAAGTGTGAGCCAACTTGGCGACCGGCAATGGTGTACATTTGGACCATCTTGACGGATTGAGGTCTAAGGAAAGGATTTCGTGTAGAGGTGGGATGTAATGTAGGAGTTGAGCTTGGTGGTTGACAATGGAGTAAATTCAAAGTCGAGCTCCAAAAGCTCGGCTTCAGCCTCAGGCACCAAAAGAAACAATGCGGGAGAATCCACTTCGTCACTTCCCCGGACACAGCCGAGCTTCCTAGAATATCTCGTTGTATCCTTTCCTACAACTCCGAAATTATTCGCCGCCAGACAATAAAAGTGCTACGAGATACTTGAAATTCTCGCCCGCACTTTCACCCCCTTTTTCAATCATATTACTCAAAAATGTCTGGAAACGACTCGAATAAATCTCGAGGTTCCCCTCCCAAAGGGCTACCAGAACCGGAGAAGCTTCCACCTGGATTGCAGAAGCTCGTTGACAGGGCAGATAAGGAGGATAACTTTTATGATGAATTATACGACGGAACGTAAGTTAGAAACTGCAATTTGGGCAGCAATTTTCAATTGCTCTCGCGATACTTCTGCTTGTATCCTAACTAATACCTCCCAGCGCCCCTCAATCTACAGAAAGCAGTATTCGATATGCTGCCTACGCAAGTCGAATACGGACAGCTCTTCTTTCAGCACAACGATACGTAGCATACACTTCAGACATTGGAGAATCATTCAGACCAGTCGCCCATCCGAATTGGGTTCGAGCTGCGTACGGTGTTTCCTGGGCATATCTAGTTGGAGATGTGGCACACGAAGGATACAAGGCATACTGCAGCAACCAACGCACGATGTATCCCTCGTTACCTCGAATAGCTGCCCACGAACGATATAACGACGCCCAGACAGCGACAAGCCCGGATACGGCGGCTCATGAAGCCGGAATATCCTTGACGCCTCAGAAGGTTTTGCCGATCAACGATTATAGAACGGTTATGACTCAAAGAGCTATCTTCCAGGCTGTAGCATCAATGGGATTACCAGCATTTACAATCCACTCGATCGTCCGATACTCCGGAAGAGCTATGAAGAACGTCAAGAACGTAAGAGTACGAACGTGGGGTCCTATCGGATTGGGATTGGCAGCTGTACCAGCATTGCCGTTTATATTCGATGAACCCGTCGAGAAGACTGTTGAATGGATATTCCACAAGGGCTTCGAGACATTTGGTGGGAAAGAAGCTGTTGGCGATTCCCCCGCTACCGGACGAGAGCAGATATTGGAACAAAAACAAAGGGCGGCAGTTAAGAAGGAGAAAGAGTTATAGGATGTAAGTATTGGATGTCAGGAACGACAGTACATATCAGGAGCATGGCGTTAATGGCGAATCTCGACTTCTACAAATGCCTAGGCATTGTCAATAGAATACCCACCTTTCTCAACGCTTGTTTAGTTCCGGCGACAATTTGCGGAACCTCTCCTATTCGATGGCTGTTTTTGCCTTGTTGCTGTCGGAAGAGTGAGAGCAAGTGCCCTCATCCTTATCATTACCGTCGTCGCGTGGAACAGGAACTCGTCCGTGCTTCAGTGCTACCGGATGTGATCCGTTCTTCCCCGGCCAGTCAGTGATGGCCGTTGGGATATAAACTCGATCGTCTTATGGCACATGATCAAGTATCCTGGATTTCAAAAGTCACTCCTAATCGTCTTCCTTTCCGTATTTTTTTCCCTCTCTCGGAACCACGCGTCAACCATGGCAGCATCCAAGAAGAACCCGGCCATGATAGAGCAAGTCAAGCTCAGCCAAGTCTCCGTCCCTTGGTGCGATGAATTCGAAAAGATGATATCGGGCTTATAGTACCTCTCTTCTCTCCAGCTCTCGGTCAACCCAGCTAAGCCCCAATCAAGTTTCAGCGCAGCAAAGTCCGACCTGATGCAAGACCACAAACTCGAAATCATGAGAAAACTAGTCTCTTACAACGATCTCCCCATCCCAGAACATAGCACAATCAAGTACTTAAAGCAACACCGTGTGCAAATATTAGCTCAGATGATGGGTAAACTCGGTTCAAGCGTCAATATCGAAGCTCCGTTCTACTGCATCTGGGGATGTAACACCTTCATTGGAGATGGAGTTTATATGAATCGCGAGTGCGTCCCTCCTTTATCTCACCGCTTCTTTCCTCTTACTCCTTAACAGAGTCACAATCCACGATAACGCACCAGTACACATCGGCAACAATGTCTTGATCGGCCCCGGAGTCTGTATCATGACCGGAACTCATGATACAGACCCGGTGGTTCGAAAGGAAAGTGGTGCTTCGTTTGCATACCCGATTGTAATTGAGGATGATTGCTGGATTGGGATAAGAGTTACGATTCTACCTGGTGTTAGGATTGGGAAGGGGACGACTATTGCTGCTGGTGCTGTTGTGATTAAAGATATTGAAGGAGGGGTGGTGGCTGGTGGGGTGCCTTGCAAGGTCATCAAGAAATTAGAAAATGTGTAGTTCACATGGTGGTGATTCTGCTGTTTTTAGTGATTTTGGCTATTTTGTGGACAATTCTATTTCGCTCGAAAGTACAAGTCTGTTCTGAACTAGACCAACACAATTTCTTCCTTTCGAAGCTGTAGCAGAGCCTTCCATTCCTCAAAGTCCGCTATATCGATGATAACGCCACAACGCCCAATTCGCTTGTAGCACGATATCGAGTTCCCGACTCCGATGAAGGCGGTCGTATGTTGGAGGACCAAGAAATACATTGCATCCAACAGCGCCACAAAGAGAAGATAACAAGTGGTGTCGACAAGCTTGCCTGGAACGTCGAATTCCATAAACACCTCTTTCATTTTGGGAACTGCATCCCCACTCCTCGTATGTGGATGAAACAAATTCATGAAATACATTTCGGGTTGCTCCCCTTCCAAGCGCACATGAGACATCCATCCTGACCCATGCATCATACGGCTGTGAACAGTTCGAAAGAACATTGTATAGTTGTTCTCGCACACAACTTTCATGATCTTCAGCCAGTCGTCGGGTTTTTGATTCTTGTAAGGGCTCTGGTCTTTCGGTATGGCAACTTTTCCAGTCGAGGATGCCCATGACCATGTAGGAAAGTCTACCCTCCTCCTCTTCACCGTCGCGGCCGTGCGCCAAAGGAGGCCACATGGAAGATCTTCCTTCCATAATCCCGCTACATACGTCTTGGAAGACCTTTCACCAACTCTGAAAGCCAGTCCAGCGATAGTGTTTAACGTGGTGAAGTCTCGACCCAGGTTAAGTTTAGAATAAGTTGAGCAAATGTCACTCCAAAGATTGTTATAATTGATGTTAGTTGGAGCATCACTGTTTTGCTCCCTTATACATTTCCGCATCGGCCTTTGGCTTGCTGGTCTGATATGAGACGAACACTCACACCGCACATTGGTATCGCATTCCCACGCAAGCTCGTAAGCAGAGAAGTGCAGTATGCGACGAGAGAGCATACGTTCCTGTAGTACCGAAGCTCGAGTCCTTAAAATATGTTGATGGCCATCTTTAGTGTGTGAAAGTCCGCAAGAGTCTACTGCGCCCAAGTTACGGCGTACATAGATTCCAGGAGCGATTTCTTGGCCTGCTCCGAAGGCTCTTAGTATTGAAGATAAACCATCGATCGTATCCAGACTATCGTCAGCCGAAATGTTTATTACTGCATTTGCAAAAATATCCTGCATGGCAGCCATTTCCTTTATGTAATCTCTAGCATCTTGAATGATGCAAAGGGATTCGATCCACAAGTATCGTAGCTTGAGTCCGCGAGTCACCATGATTGCATCTCGATAGGTTTTCGGCAGATCTTCGACTGGGATGCCCTGCTTTCTGTCTTCAAGTGTTTCATTCTCTGTGAGGGGTGGATGAATTTTGCCGCCTGTCAAGCGTTAGCACACGCGATAGACTTCACTGATACACAGCTTACAGTAATGACTGAGTGTAGCATATCGACCTTCACTTCCGTTCGTTTCCACAAGTCGCACTTCACTGTTTGAAGTTCCAACATTGATCACCCTGGTGGGGAGTTTGCGGCTAGTATTACTTCGGCATTCTGGATGAGTGGTGATACAGTCGTTCAGCCACGCCCTTGCAAGGTCCAGTGTTCTGCTGGAGGTTGCGTCGAAATCGATATTGCGTGCTCGTCCGATACCTGGGACTGTATTTCCGCGATAGCTGCTCAATGTCAGAATGCAATGTAATGATGTGTGGGAATATCGGACTTGATTCGAGTGAATAAAAGTCCAGTAATGTAGTGAGTTGAGATCGTTCTATCCACCATTTCATCCGAAGAGAGAGTCTTGTTCGAAAGAACGAATCGTAGCGGATCCCCGGCATGCAAAATGAAGATGGATATGTGGGATTGGTACCTAATAGGAGTCAGCACATGTCATGCAAGTGGCTCTGATTGGAATGGTTGAATAGGACGTACAGATCTAGTGAATTTTTGGCAATGCCTCTTCTTGCATCATCAAGAAGTCTGCAGGTCTCACAACCCTTCTTTACGCCAGCAACAAGATTCACACGTAGGGTGCTGTGACAGTGTATAGTTCGTTGTAGTGGACGGTGATAAACAGCCCTCAGGGAGTCAAAGTGAGCGTTGACCAAGGGTTCGTTGTTGAAGTTTGTTGGGTCGAGATTCTTGCAGACTGGACAGACGTTGTTGGTAGTGAAGTCTTTCTTTTGGACCGCTGATGATATGGGGATCGATTGGTTGTCCATGATTAGGATATTAATATAGCGATGATGGATACTATACGGATTGGAAGCAAATGTTCGAAAGAAAAGTCTTTTCTCTTGAGTTGACTATATTTGTGGTGGCAGGTGCGACCCTCTCTATATTGGCAAGCACGATCAAGCTAATGCAATTTACCTCGAGATCGTTCAGACACAACTTCATGAAGCCACCACAGAGGATTCATCTGATATCAAAGCAAAGTGGTAGATTCGTGGCACGCGAAGTGTTCTGATGAGTTTAGGGACAAGTTCTAAGACTCGTTGCTCGTGGGCAGATGATTTCCAGGACAAATTACTTTGCTCTTAGTTGATGCTAATCAACCTTCATAACCATAAAACCATAAATGCGATGCGTCGAAAGCGTCCTCCGCAGCCATGTCTAAACTCCCACCGCACAAGCTATCCTCCGAAGATCCCACAATAAGACACAATTATCATCAAACTGAGCCTCAATTCTCTTCGTCAACTTCTGTTTCCGTATCACATCGTTCACTGATTCAGATTAGCTTCCTTATATCTTTCTCGAAACCTCCCAACTCACCTCGATCAACTGTTATCCCATCCTGTGCAAAGCCATCACTCCATCCGATCATCCCCAATACCTCCCATCTCCCGTCTCGGAGGATTACTCCCAAAATCCGTATCCCTCACAGGCTTCGGATCCGGCTTCGGCTTCTCATCCGGTCGTATGGCGTCGTAGATCGTCTGATCCGCTTTCTCAGACTTCGCCATCGTATCGCTTAACAATCTTCACTTCGAATCCAGGCTATCGAGACACTTGCTGAGCTGTCAAACAAGACTACAGCTGAATAGTAGTTGGAAGAAGGTTGAAGAAAAGAAAAGAAAATCGGGAAATGCCCACATCTTAAACCCTCCCGCCGCCGGTCTAGATTTGGGGGCCGCGAGCTCATGCAGTGTGGCAGCCAGTATCAGTCCACGTGCCGGGAAAGTTCACCAATGTGAGGGCTTCGCTGCTTTCAGGGGATGCGGAGAAAGCTTGATTGTGGGATGAGGCTTATCTTGTGGGGTTCCTGAGAGGGGCTTGGATGGCCATAAGGTGATTGGGGAGAGTGGGTTGATTTTATGGTGATTGCACTTTCAAGTTTGAAGGGTTTCGGCTAGTAATGAGAGATGTATTTGTCCAAGAAGGATTAAACAGGGGTTTGGATGTCTTAAGCGCCAAATAGGCTTCGAAACAAGGGTGGGAATCCGGGTAGATGCTCAGGACTTTCATCACAACCTCCCTTCCAAACTAGAGTTTCTGAACAACCACAGCCAGACTTGCAGCAGCTGAGAGCCATGAACCAGAATCACGCCTCCAAACCACCATCCAACTTCAAGTCCTTCTCTCACACATTACCCAGCCCCAGTCCTTACATCCACCCACGCTCTAAAAGGTCAGCAAATCCTCACAACCATCCCATCTCCGAAGCATCATACCAGCCACCGCATCCTCTTCCTCCTCACCATTCATCCCACAAACTAGTACTTTACTCCCATAATCCGTGTCATTATCCGGCTTATCATTTGGCCCTCGTGCCACGATTCGGGACGTTGATGTGAAGGTATATCTCATGATTTATGCTGAGATATGGACGAGTTTGAAACTTCGGAGGTTTGGAAGCACAGAATAATTATCCAAGAAAGAAAGAGAGAGCAGATATTCGGGGAATCTGAGGTAGATTTATAGCGGGGTAGTTGTACAAACCTATCAGAGAAATCCACGACTGTGGATTAATTAGCCAGTAAAAGAGGTGAATACACCAATACGCATGATAGTTGTCACTCGCAGCAACAAATGGGTGTTGGCAATGAAAAAGGTCCGTCTATTGAAAGCCAACAAGGTTCATCGACAACGAAAAAGAGCCGGTTAACAACAAAACACTATTCAACAACATTAACCAACCATCCCACCAAACCCCCTTCCCTTCCGTCTTCCATCCCCCCTCTCCTCCATCCCTAGATCCTAGCTCCAAAAGAGCAAACACCCAAGGATACATAGTATCACCACCTTCTCTCTTCTCTCCGTCGCATTTCCCGAAAGCGTTAGGTCAGGTTGAAGGGTTTATATACCTGTGAGAAAGTTGTTAGCGTGCGTCGGGCTGAGTCGGGGTTTGTTTATTCACTCAAGTTTCTCCCAAGAAACGTAGCCAATCTTGAAAATTCACTTTGTGTACAGGATGAAAGTACTGTAGCTAACTTTCCTACTATTGACTGATGTACTCTTGATTTTTGATTCATTCTCTCTCATTCTTGATCTCTCAAAGTGAAGCTCAGACCTCCCCAGTTCCCCTGAATTAAGCGAGTCCTACATCACTCGCTTTCGTCACTTCTCTTCACGATAAAGGGACGTATAGACATTGGATAGGGTTTATTGCTCATTTTGTTCATTGTTGCTATACCCGAGCATGGTATAGTGCTTTGTCTTTCTATGAAGCGAGGTCTATAAAGCTAGGCAGCGCTGTTGGGTATTGTACCGTACATGTATGGCTCTCATCTATGCCTTCTTGTAGCCATCTACTTCTCGTCAGTTCTAGACATTCTGAAAGATAGAATTGACTTACTCATTACCATCATTCATCTGACTTATCACCTCTTTTCGTCGCTGGTGTAGCTGTTCCTATTTCATTGCATCCTCCTCTCATCCCTCCTACACAACAACATGCATACTCATATGCTCCACCGCATCCTTGATACTATTCAACCACCGATGATTAACACAATACGGACACCTAACCGGCTGCTCCCCCACCGCATTCAATGCCGCCTCCCTCCGACTCGGCACCTGAGGAATCACCACTCCACTCGCAGTATGCAACTCAAACCCTTGCTGATGGGCCGCCTCTCCATTGACATTCACATTCACACCATTCATCCCATTCGAGCCCTGATTCAACTCGCTCCCGAATAAAGTTGTATTCCCATCCCCGGCACTCTCGCTCCCTCCCATGCCATCTAAACTCTGTCCGCCTCCGCCCTGCTGTCCCTGCCCCGTCTCCATCTCAACACCCACCTGCTGTCCCTCAACCCCACCTCCCCCCTCAGCCCTCTTCTTCAAAATCTCCGTCTTCGCCCTCCGACACTGCTGCAAATGCACCTCCGCCCCATACTCCCTCAACAAACACTCCCTAATCTCCACCGGCGTCGTCTCCTTGCTAATACTCATCAACCGCGGCAGAATCTCCATCAAAAACGGCAACCGACTCGCCGAATTCCTCTGCACCTTCGGCAGCACAGGAACCACCACCCCATTCGGGTCCTGCTGCTGTTGTTGCTGCTGCTGCTGCTGCTGCTGCGTCTGCTTCGGCGGCATCGGCCCCAACACCCTCGCACCACCCACAATATTCCCATCCTCATCCTGCCTGATCTCCAAACCCGGCATCTGCCCCACCATCCCGCCCACCATCCCCGCGGCACTCATCTGCACCGGCATCCCCATCCCTCCTCCTCCTCCCCCAACTCCGCCACCACCTCCCGCGCTCCTCCACTCCAGCGCATTCAAACACGTATGTCTATCCCTCAACACCGTCACCCGGGCCAGAGGCTCCCGGCCATTCTTCCGCTCCCAGTTGCACCGGATGACGAACGGGCAGTTGGGGTCGCGCTTGCAGCCGACGCGCACGCGGCCCGTGTCTGATTTCAGGATGCGCGGCTCGAAGTGTGCTTCGATGGCCCAGGCGTGCAGGGCCTCTTTGAAGGCTTTGAGGGTCGGGAATTCTTGCCGGAGGTGGAGGGGTGGCATTCTCTTCTCTTCTCTTCTCTTTTCTTGGTATCCTCTTGGCCGTGTACTTGTTTCGAGGGAGGGAGAGAGGGAGGGAGCTGATTCGGCGTCGAGGTCGGAGGTAGGGAGGAGACGGCCTCGAGGTCCGAGGGAGCCCGGCGAGGGAGAAAGGGAGGACGGGATCGAAGAGCAGTTATTCGTATGCTGGGTTGAGAGCAGAGCCGAGAATCTGGATAGGGGGGTCGATCAGGGTATACTGGAGGTTTGTTGTTGTGGGGAGATATAAGAGGGTAGTTTGAATTGACGTTGGGTTATGTCGATGGCAGGATAAGCATGGCTGGGGTAGTCTGAGGCATCAAGAAATGACTAAAATAAGTGGGTCGCCTGCTCAGAAGCGAGGCGACATCTCGGCAAATCGATATCAAGTTTCACTCTCTTCACACCCACTCGAAAAGTATATCTCATGATTGCTTTTAAGATTGCTCGGCTTAGTTATCTCATACGCTCAGTTCAATCCATGTATCCGTTCGATTCCATACCACCATCCCATCCCATCAATTTCATCAACCGCTCGCCCGCAATGATAGCAATGATAGCAATGATAGCCCTTTCCCTCCATTTCCTCAACCCACGGCGAACAAAAGAAATTCCATGGTATGTCCAGTTGATTCATAATATGCAATCCTCATTCGACGCAAAGGAAATTTCACACCAAACACCTTGAAACGCCTTGATATCCCCCTATATCCCACTCGAATCCTCCGCTAGAAATTTGTTTTCAGAATAGGAGATCTGCGATTTGATGACCGAATAGTGAGTGTGGATTTGGCTGCACAAAGCAACTATTACCACCATCGTAAAAATGTCTGTACATCTGAAGCAGATTAAGAATTGTATTGTTAGTACTGTAAGGTTTGGGTTTCGCCTGCCCAAAGTAAATTGTCGACCGGCGAGCTGCCAGCAGTTGAATTCAATGCCCAATTCACATGGGTTCAACATATAACATGAGTTTGTCGTTCCTCTGTAGAGCAATGTCCAGATCGTTGTTGCTTAACAAGCTTGGTCGTGTTCCACTTGGCTCGTCGTTGTATGAGAGAGCCATTTCCTCGTCATCAGGAATCCTCAATCGGTCCCTGATCTTATCATACAATTGTTGAAATTGGATCTCTGTAGGAACACGAATGGCAATTGTCTCATCTCCCTTTTTGATCTTGATCTTGATTGCAGAAGGCTGTTGGCTACCATTCAGACCTGGTGATGCTGAGCTGGTTGATTGAGACAGAGTGGAAGTCTGTCGAGTTGGTTGTCCACCGTTTGCTCGGAGACCTGGAGCTGGAGCAGCTGATAGTCCCGAGTAACCAGTACCATTCAGATTACCTCGAGATGATTGCCTTGAAGCTCCATTCGTTGGCGAATCACTGGATGACTGTTGAGAACCTCCGGAGAGTCTGTATTCCTCATTGGCAGCATTGGGGTCTATCTCGTAATCTCCTTCTCTTGGTGCAAAGAATTGCTTGACCAAAGTACACCTCGAGATGTATGGTGGTTGAGTAAGCAAATTCTTGACATAAGCATCCAAATTATGCTGCCTTCCTTCCGTAATCGCGTCTGTAACGTAATTGACTGGTCCAGGCATATATGGTAGTGTTCTCTTCTGCGTTCCTGTATTTCCAGCCTCCGCAGGGAACTCCGTCAAGAGTGCAATCTGGAAATCGTAAAAATCTTCATAGTATCGCGATAACTCCCAATGCCGCCCATCTTCCAGTGCTGCTTCAATGACAAACCAATATTTGTCCTCTGCAAAACAGTATCGAGGTATTCGCGCTGAGATTGGTGCATAAAGTTGGGAGGAGGATTTCGCGGCGAAAGCATTCTGCTGGACCTGTTGCTGCATCGACTTGACTTGCTGTGATTGTCTGATCTGCTGCTGTGAATCATTAGCTAGAGGTAAGTTAAGGTTGTCAAATAAACATACGTAACCATTTGATTGTCTCTGCTGCATACTCATTCGGTCCATACCCTGTTCCAGTGATTGTTGCTGCTGTGGAGTCGCGGCCTCGAATTTTCCCAGTGTGATACTACTATTCTTGTAATCTGCTGCCATCTTCTTCCACTCCTCTACTTTCGGTACGCCTGCCCTTTGGACTGCCTCCTGTGCGTCCGGAACTGCTTGGCCAGAAGTCATGTCTCTTATCTCGATGAATGATACTGGAATCAATCCAGGTCCTCCCAACCTTCCAATCGGTTTCGCAACAAACCATTCTGGATTCGACTGAGCGATCACAATAATGGCCTCTCCGGCTTTGGCGTCTAATTCATCCGGCCGCTCCGCAGCAAAGTCGTACATTACTATCCCGTACACCATCGCGCCGGTTCCCTTGCCCATGGTTTTGGAAGATCGCGCGGTATCGGTCCCTACCAGCGTACCTGAAGTATCGGAATATCCTGAGTCGTGATCGGGCATTCGCACCGCCTGTGGCGATGATTTATCGGATTGTCCGCTATCTCGCTCAGTCTTGCCCAAGGCCTGAAAAAAGGCCACCGGAACCAGTCCTCGAGCATCTGGAAGCGCCGGATTACATGCCTCGTACCAATCCGTATCATTTTCTCGTCCAATTACGTGGAAAAAGTCGCCTTTCTGAAACGATAATTCTTGGCTGGATTGAGCCTCATAGTCGTATAATGCGCGAATTACCTAGATGGGCGCTGGGAGTCAACAAGGTCCCCACAGTGAGTCGCACTCGTATGATGGACCGACATACCTTTTTTGGCGGGACTATCGCAATCGCAGATTTGGGAGTGATGGATATGTGATTGACTTTCTCCTTGTCGTTCTTCAAACTCCGCCTGAGAGCCTGGAAGAGTCGCATCGTTAGCACGTTCAGGATGGAGATACACATCGCAATGCGGCGGCGGGAGCAGCAGCAGCATCCCCTGGATGGCAGTCGATCGATGGAGGGGGGGTGACGAACCTTCATATTGTTTGTGTTTGCTTTGCTTCACGTCGCACACCTCCAGCCAGACAAAAGCAAAAGTCTCTCCGAGCAAGTTGCACCCGTGTACGCCGGCAGGTAGGTTTGGTGGTGGAGTCTCTCGTCACAGACCGGCTGATTTGTTTGTTCTGCGCAACTCCTTCTTCCGGCGATGGGCGATCAAGGCGGGCGTGTGAATCAACACGACAAAGAAAATGTCGACGTTCGAGTTCGAGTCGAGAAGGGTTCGAGGGAGGTGAAAGGGCGGACGGGCGGCGAACAATAAGATGAATCAGGAGGAGTTCTGGAATCTCAAATCTCTCTTCTGTTCCCTGCAGCGCGTGTGTTGGGTATGCGTAAATTTGAAGGAAGGAGTGCTGAAGGTGGGAAAGAGCCTGGGAGCAGTGCGGAAGGGGTTTAGCGTGGCCCCTCAAGGAAAGCACAGGCGCTTTTTTCTCGGGGGGTGGAGAAGAGTGATGGGTGATTGTCGAATGGGCGCGAGGGGAGGGATATGCCGGGCACGAGATGGAGATGGACAGGCAGTTGGCAGCGAGGGCGAGGGGAGGGATGGTGAAGGATGATGGATGGAGATTTTGATTGCGAATACTGTAGTTGCCACGGGGGAAGATGGTACGAGAATAGAGAAGGAGAAGGAGAAGAAGCAGAAGATTCGATAGCAACTACTCGAGCAATAATCAAAATAATTAGTAGGGCAGATATCATATACGGAGGATAGGTATATGGTGGATGTGCAGAATAACTGGAGTCCACTCTCCTCTGTCCAGTCCCGTTGGTTCGGTATGCGGCCACAGCCCACCCGAGTGCAGCAGTCGCCTGGAGGCCAAGGTTCCTGTCAGTGAGGTGATGTCCGTTGCTTCCCCCAGTGCAGTGCAGTGCAGTGCAGCGCAGCGCTGGCCTACGATCCACTCCACTCTGTACTGTACGTACTGCACTACACTACACTGCACCGTCAGTCCCACGATTGAGGTCGATGGATTCTTGGGATCCAGTTGATGTCTTGGGATTCAGTCGATGCAAGATGGGAGTTCCAGTGCGTAAGAGCGAGTGGGTAATAATGGTGCAAGTATGACCGACTGAACGAGTAAGTGTAATAAGTGTGCGTGTGGTGTAAGGTTGACCTGAGTTACCGATTTGCTCACATTCAAAGATGGCCCTTGGAGGTGACCCCGTTGGTCCTGGTCTGGTGCTGCATCGAGAGTTTCCCAGTCCCAGTACCGAAGCCTGTCCTCCCAATTTAGAGCCCACGTTCTGCACGTCTCAGAGTTCGAGGACAGTACCGTACCGTAGCACTGAAAATTATAACATCATAATGCAGATTGCATCTCCCTTCCGCTTGGGGGGAACATTCCGAGAACTCAAAATTCACAATACACACCTCACCCGAATCTACACCTGGTATTGTGTTCTTGAGATACCTCACTTCTTTTTTCTTCCCTTCAGCTGGTACCAGCCCAAATTCCTTTCGTTCCCAACTCGGATCCGTAGTGAAGATCACAGTATCCTTTCGTCGAGTCACTGGTCGGTCCTCTGCATATTTTCCCATCCAACATCACACTTCAGCCCATCCTATCCGATGAAGCATCACAACCTCTCAATCACCAACAACAGCTTCTTAGCAGCTGCATCCTGCTTCACGCAGGTCCTCCTCCGTTCTCTGTGGTCTCTTTCTCTCCCCTTCGCGGCAAGCCCCATCCAATGAACACGCCCCTCGACGCCTCGCAAACGCTTCCGGCGGCACTGACGGCCTCGAGATAGGTCCGCTGGGGCTGAGATGGCATTCTGTTCTTCCTCAGCGCATCCATTTCGCCTTTTGACTCGTCAGGTCTTTGCCCCCTTCGTCCCACTCACTCACCTATCTCTATCATTCACATACATGCAAGCAAAATGAGAGAGAGGGCAAAATAACTTCTGGAACTCGCAGCAGCAGATAGATGAATAACTTGCCACCCACGCACACGACGCGGTGCCCACGCGCGTGTGTTACAAGGAGGCACATGGATTCCATTCATTCATTCTTTCTTTCATTCTCGCGCATACAACACCCACCCAATCCCTCCAGATCCCGAGGTCGACACACACGAACCAGGATCCGCCCAGCGCTCCTCCGATAGAGTTCTTCTGAGACTATCGATAACGACGGCTTCTCCATCCCGCGAAGCCAACTTGAAACAAACCACCACAGTAAATTTCCTGACTGTTGCTCCACGATGAAAATAGCGTACCCCTCAATCACACTCGGGATCTTTCTGAACAAACAAAAATCCCAGTACTCCTAATAGTTAACTACCTAGTCGATCGATCAGGAAATCTAGACCTACCCGATCGATCGCCGTTTTCGTTCCTTAAATCTCATCATCACCTCATTCCCCTTCTATCAAAAAATCCTAGTCCTTCGTAAAAACCTCCAGACCTCCACAAGCACTCTATCCAACACCCTCCCCCCTCCCCTCCCTGCCATCATCATCATCATCATCATCATCATCATCATCATCATCATCCAACCTTCTAGAACACTCACTCACTCACTCTCCCATCCTCCCTCCCTTCCTCCCTGCCAAGTTCCAACCCCCGGAACCCGCAAAAAATCAGGGGTACGCATAACCCTACCTCCAGTACTGTATTTTGTCTTCGGGAACGTCACGATCCGCATAACGTTGTAACAGCCTGCCCTCCGACCAATCAGGCCGCGGCGTGCGGACGGTTATGCGTTGCGTCGGGCGGGGTTTGGCATGCTGGGAGGATGAAACGGTGGGGTTGGTTTTTTTTTGCTTTTGCTTTTCTTTTCTTTCGTTGTACCTAGGTGTTGTGCTGTGGAGGAGGGATTTTGGGGATTGAGGTGGTGTGGGAGAACGGCCGGGACAAGGGGAGGGAGAGAGGGGAGGTTAGGGTATTGTGGAGGGTGGTAAATTTTTTTTCTTTTTTCTTTTAGTACGTGGACGGGTACTGACTTCTTTTTCTGGCAGCTCGTTTGCGAGTTTTGAATTTGGAATTCCTTTTCTTCTTTTTCTTTTTCTATTGTGCTTTACTGTAGAGAATGGATGATGGAGATGGAGGTGTCACTATCTGGCTGATGCACACGGGAGGAACCGTCGTTTCGAAGGGGTGAGAAGAAGTAAGTGCTTCCCCTGGGATGATTTCTGTTTTGTGTCATTTCATCACGTATTTTGTTCTTGTTTTTGGAGCCACGAAGAGGGTGCTGTGAGAAGGCTTGAAGAGAGGACTGTATGAGCAAGTGCTTGTCTTCGCGCTGCGGTTTGTCAGGCTGGATCATCTCTCGTTGAACGAAGAGAGCATAGAGGTTTGACCAAAATTTGATCTTCTTTTTGCAGGCTACAGTTTATTGTCTGACAATTCTGCAATAAGAGTAGTAAAGAGCTTCGGCCCAGTAAAGTGAAAGTCATGAATGGAGATAAGATGAGGTCTTTTCTAATCCGCAGAAGTCATCGCCTATTTTGTTACGGGTGGTAGGCAAAGCTTCACTAGATATCAAATGCCTTGGTGAACACGAAAGCACTGAGCAGTTGCTTCAATACCCCCTTCTTAAGCGAAGCCCCTGCCAAGACAATTTACACTGGCGGTCGCATGGAGTATTCATTCTTTATTCATGTACAGTATTAATTCCTCTTTTTAGGAAATGACGAGGAGATTATTCCAGAAATCACAGGAGATTTAAAAGTGGTCAAGGATTCCGAATATTAGTATTCCCATTCTCCCCTCAGTATCAGCATCTATTTCCAAAATCCAAGAGTAAGAGTACCTCTCTCTATCTTTCTACACTCAAGACCCCATCGCCGCCTGACTAACTTTCAAACTACCCACCACAGTAAAAGCCAAAATCGGCGAGATGATATACGAAATCTACACAAGTCAGCCAGATCCACTTTACAACCAAAAACAAAACATACAGTCAAAAGCTTAGCAACCTTCGCCTCCTCCTCCTCCCCCGCATCACTAACCTGAATCATAGTAATAAGCCTATCCCAATCTCTCAGCACATCTCTCTCTTTCCCAAGAAACTACAAAACTCACTTCATAGCCGGTGGCCCCGTCGGCATCAACATCATCGCAAACCACAACATAGGATCACTCCCTAACCAGCTCGTCCTCGTCACCATGCCCCACACCAACGCGACACTCAAAACAGGCCAAACAATAAACCTCACCACGAGAATAAAAAGAGTCGTCCCCCACCCGACAGTCCACCCTCCCTGCCCCCTCGCATTCCACAAACTCACCCCCGCAACAACAACCGGCAGCGGTACAAACAGCCCCCCAATACTCTTCAAACTAGCAGTTAACCACGCAGTAAAATTCCCCCCCTCAGCGAAAAACGCTCGATGAAGAACAGGCACGAGACCGATGACCGCGCCGAGCACGGCGCCGAGTAAGGGCGCGTTCTAGGTAATGGGGAGGGGA
Organism: Mollisia scopiformis; assembly: GCF_001500285.1. Lineage (NCBI taxonomy): Eukaryota > Fungi > Ascomycota > Leotiomycetes > Helotiales > Mollisiaceae > Mollisia > Mollisia scopiformis. The sequence goes on from NW_017263593.1 coordinate 1,259,507, forward strand.
CGTTAGCATTTCCATCTTTGGTGTTTCAGGAAAAGGATAGACAATGTCTCGAGAAAGGAAATGGAAAACGGAGCTTCCCCAATACCTACGAGGAAGTCGGAGAGCAGGACGAGCCACCATTTCGTGGATTCTTTTAGTTTGGACCAGCGCGGTTTGGGGATCAAGGAGGGGCGGCGGTGGAGGGTGAGGTTTTTGGCTGTTGTTGTGTGGGTTGAGGATGGTTGGGGACGGCGGGAGGGGAAGAATTGGAGGCTTGATACGCTGGGATGGCGGGCGGATGAGGAGGTGGTGTTGGGGAGGAGGAGGTGAGTTTCGTCGGTTGGGGAATGGGGTTCGTCGTCTTCGTAGGTAGTTTCCTCGTCTGAGCTGGACATTTCGTCTTTCACGGGTTCGGGGGCGTGTTCGCTGTCTACTAAACGGGGGCCGATGGCGAAGGTTAGACAGGAGGAGACGGTGGCGAAGACTAGGAAGTAACTCTTTGCTCGGCCTATTGCCGATTTCATGTCTTGACCTTCTGTTAGTAGAGAGCTTAGGATGCCCGTTTCTTCTAGACTCTGGATTAGAAGGAGGGGGTAGGAGGTCGTGTTACTATCAACTCGTCAGACCTCATTCTTAAGAACTGATGACTTCGAATGAGCAATAGAAGAAAACACACTTAAACATCACCCCCGCAATCCCCCAATCCTCCATACCACCCACATAGTGCGCCGCAACCCCAATCACAAAACTAACCGCATGACAGAAAAACGCCCAAAGCAGCACAGCAACATAGCGATGCGCGCTACCAAGGTGTAATTCAGAGCCGATTTGCGTGAGCAAAAGGGCGGGCAGGAACATCCGGACGCAGATCTTGGAAATTTGCGTGGTGGTGCTGGGGGACAGGAGGGAGAGGTGGGAGGCGAGGGAGCCGTAGGATATTACTAGGAGAACGGAGAGAGAGGCTTGGATTGCGGCTAGGAAGGAGGGGAGGAGTCCTGTTGAGGACATTTTGGGTTGTTTGGGTGAAGGTTGTGGGTTCAATTGGTTGTGGTTCTTAAGGTTTGGTATCGAGAGGTTGATGAAGTTAATTTAAGATGGAGGGGTATTTTGTTAGTCCCTGCTAGCTACGACTTCACAACATTTAAACGCAGATAAGGAATCACGTGGACGGCCTGGAGATGTCAATATATCCATTGAAGTGAGTGATGAGGTTGAAGAGTAATCCTACTGGAAGGTTTAGTGTTGATGTTTAACCAAGAAGAGAAATCTTGGCGATGTGGCGATACATCGTGTCTCATGAACCTGTTTTAATTGGTCTTAGACATTACGAACCGTTGAATTGTCAAATCAGAAGTCTGTATTCAATTGCGAGATCAGTGGCTTTTTGTCGCTGTTCAATGGTGGCTGAACGCCAAAGCGGTAAATGTCTCACACTGCAAGTAGGTAGATGGAAAGGTGTGATATTGCTATCAAACCTATCAGTAGCTTTTGATGGAAAACTGCGCGATGAATGTATATACACATCGCATAGCAAATGCAAGCTCTCAGATGCCCCCATTCTACCATGCAAAAGCCATGAATCAAATGCAAGAATATCAGTCCAACCCATGCATCTACCACCAACGCCTAAACAGTGGCCGAAAAGGCAAGGCAGAGAAGGGTATAGTCATGAGTTGTAATGTCGAAAGGGAAAGGGAAGTCATGCCAAGGCATCCATGCATCCAACTCGCTCAATGCCGATCATAAAGGGGGGAATGCCATAATCCAACCTCAACTTCGTCACCAACGACCAGTGGAACAACCATTGATTCGACGGTATCGACCATATGAATAGCAGGTGTCAGGATAGAGCCCACTGGGAGGTGACAGGAAATGGGATGGATGAAAGAGATCCGAGAACAAAGTAGATGGTATGTTGGAAGGGGAGTCGACTGTAATGAAATTAGATTTGGCCTTTGATATCGACCTTCCGGAAAGCATTGTTTCTGGCTGCTTCAAAGAGCGCGAAGCCCTTTCCGGCAAGGAATCGAAGTTCGGTGCCTTTCTCCTCGAGGAGATCTTGACCATTATAATCGACGATGAATTGGCCAGCTTGATGGTCGGACTCGAATCCAAGTTCTTCGGCGATAAAACGAATGCTGACATCTGGCTTGTACCTGAAACCTGTTAGCATCAAGTAACGAAATAACAGGGGAGAGACTTACGATCTGCAAATATTGGCAAGAGCAGCTAGACGTTCTCGGACGACGAACATATCCATAAGATAGGCGCCCATATTCGGAGTTTCGAGGTAAAGCCTGAAGAATCTGTGGTAGTTGCCCAATGCCAATGCCGATCGTACACCGAGAGCATGCTTGATGGCCTTTTCTTCTTTCTCTGCTGTGGTTAGATCCGCCAAAACGTCGTTCAAGGCGGTACGATTAGATGTGTGAATGAAATACAAGATACGATACGCCTTGAATTCCACTGGGTTTCCGCCAAGATTCTGTGCATACAATGCACGAAGCTGGGTTTGGCATTGATTATACTCACCAAGATCGGCCTTCTCTAGGGCGATCCGGGCATGGATTTCGTAGACGGTAACTGTAAACTCGTTGCGAATGCGCTGGACAGTGAGATCTTGCCGCATTGACTTGAACTGATCGCAAATGTAAGAGTAGTTGTTCTCCGATCTCCACTTCTTCTTAAGGAGCTCAAGAGTCTTTCTCAGGACATGCTCAGGACGAACTTGTGATGGAATGGGGGCGGATGTAAGTCGGAAGTATTTCTTCTCAAGCACCTCGTATGTGCCAACAACTGGGCCAGCGGTCGGCTCTGGGGATGGAGATTTCTTATACGATTTGTACCCGGTATCAAAGCGCTTTTGTCGTTTCTCCAGGTTCTTCTGGAACTTACTTGTGTTTTTGTGCGAATCGTCCTGAAAAGCGCATTGAGAGGGGTCATACGTGATGCGATCTTCGATTCGATTGTTAGTACGCCATGGAGGGGTTGCATTGGAGTCCTCATCGCCAAGCTCTTGGGACTTCCTCTTCTTCGAATTGATCAATCCTAATCCACCCATTCGCAGATCGACAGACTCCTGTTGCCAGGTTTGTGCGCGTTCTTGACGGATCATCTGCTGCGGTAGAGGAAGATTGTCCCAATCGAGGGTATCCAGGGTGTTGTTATCAGTGGCGTCCGTGATGGTTTGCTTCAACTTGGCTTCCATATCAGGTCTAGATACATCATCAAGGAGGGCTTTCGGCTCGAAGGAACGCGAAACGTAGTTTCGTACAGGTTGTGGCCAATCGATCTTCTTTCTTGGGGGTGCAGCTTGAACTGGAGCCATGGTGGGTGGTGGAGGCGGTGGGAAAGGTTGTTGAACTACGGGCACGTAATGAAGAGGAGGAGCGTTAAAGGACTGTCGGACTTGTACAGAGTGATAAGCTGGAGGGGCTTTGTGCCTGTTAGCGACCATTTCTGCAGTTGCTGAAAGGTTGGATGCAGGATTCCGAAGAAACTCACGTTGCTGGTACCCGTATTGTCCCTGCGTTCCAGGCGGTGGCGGTTGTTGCGCCCAAGGATTCATAGTTGAATACATCCAGATAAGCGTAGCCTTGTATCACGATCCAGGTTAGTTTAACGGCATGCGTTATATCTTCGACAGACTTTTGATAGCTTTACACTTTCGACGACGTGTGAGTGCGAATTGTTGTAAATTGGACAGAGTGGAGAGATCGCGAAATATCGAGATCGGAAAATGGAGGCAGGTCGCGTTCTCAAAACTACGAAGCGAGTCAAGTAGTAGCGTACTTTTGAACATTAGAGTCATCACCGATAAGCAGGCTGCAAGGCGATAACGAAGCAGCACAAACAACTTGTCTTGATCTGTGCATGAGTTCGCAACTACTTGCTATATCATTGTACATGGCACGGCCGGATGTTTCTCAAACACCTCGACCTCACGACTGCGTTGAGGCCGTTGTATCTACCAGATGAGGTGTTACTATTTGTCCAGGACAATGTGGGACTCTATGAGGGGTATGCTGCCAGCCTGCAGAGACCGGAGCCTGCTTCTATTGGAAGAGCTGCATTGACAAAGCTTTTTTCTGCAGAAAATTCAAAATCCCAAGCCATCAGAATGGCTCAGTATATCTAACCTCACATCGAATTTGTTACATTGATACAGAAGATCCACGGAAGAATTCTGTAGCTATAGACTTGAAGGAGGTAGAGCGGCATGAATTCTATGTAAGCATTGGAGAGAAGAAAGCTATTCCTATGCTAATGTTTTCCAGGCGGGTTTCATGAGATCATCCGCAAAGATTACATTATTCCCAAAACCTTCGAAAAGGTCCTCAATACAAAATCGAGCTATATCGAATCTTAGCCAGCCATCCCGAAGTGCTACTGCTTCTCCTTCCCCACGAACAGACAGTCCATTTCATCTGCCAACTTCTGACCCCTCTCCTGTCGGTCCTGGCACTTGGATATGTCCGATTTGCTCTTTTTCGAATCCCGTACCTTCGAATTTCGACCCCTACACGGCCAGCGAGCGCACGCCTTTGGCTCCTTGTCTGGCCTGTGGCATAAAGCCTCCATATGCCCTTGTTATGAAGGCAGCGATTGCAAGTGCCACGAGTCGACCGGCCCAGCCGTCCCCGGTGCCTGTGAGGGCTCCAATACCAGTTCGTGGACGAACAGACCAGCCTCGATCACAACCAGACACATGGCACCTTTCCTCGAGTGAAGGGACGGATGTCCAGAAGAGTGCTACGGCGTCATTTCAGTGTCCGAGATGTACTTTTCTGAATCACCCATCTCTGTTATCCTGTGAGTTGTGTGGTGCTCCACTGATCTCGCAAGATGCTAGTCGTATCGCTCAGCCACCGGTACGGACCGAGTCTCCTGGACCGGTTCTGAACACTATGCCTCTCCCGGGAATGGAAAGTAATGAGATTAAAATTTCTTTTCGAACGGGAGGAGAGAAAATATTCCTTGAACGCTTGAAGGGCAGCATGACACAAAGAAAATGGCTGTTGCAGAATGCACCACCTGTGCCAACAGTGGAAGAGAGAACGATTGCAGGTTCGGGGTCAAGTACACCTACTGGTGAGAGAGTCAAGACAGGGGGTATTGCTGGCCTTGAGCAGAGGAGTCGTGAATTGCGGAAGAACAATGAACTTGTCATTGGAAACGCTTTCGAGGACCTAGAAGCTCTGATGGCGTCTGCGAAGGAGATTATTGCTCTTGCGGAATCGTTTGCAGCTACAAATGGAACGAGTGGAAGCTCCGACTCGAGTGCAGTCGCCAATGCTTTGGGTCTGGTGACCACTAAAGATATGCTTGGTGGAGGAAGTAACTCGGAATCTCTCTATATCTCCGAGCTATCAAGAAACTTGGCAGAATTTCTCACGGACGACGCGAGAGGGGTTCTCCGTAAAGCGGGCGGCATCATAAGTCTGGTAGATCTCTGGGCAGTGTTCAATCGAGCACGTGGAGGTGTGGAGCTTGTCAGTCCTTTGGATTTCGAAAAGGCTGCTAGGTTGTGGGAGAAGTTAAAACTTCCAGTGAGGTTAAGACAGTTCAAAAGCGGGGTTCTAGTGGTACAAGCTAGTGACCGTACGGATGAAAAAACCATAAAGACACTCCTTGCATGGCTCAACGACCTGCACGTCTTTCCACCAGATAAAGATCTCTCCTGGGATTGGCAAGTCTTTGGAGGAGGCATTACTGCCCAAGATGCAGCAGAGAGATTTGGATGGAGCATTGGTGTGGCAGAAGAAGAATTGGAAATGGCAGAAGAGAAAGGAGCCTTGTGCAGAGAGGAGAGTATCGAGGGCTTGAAGTTCTGGGAGAACTGGATTGATGATACACAAGCTCCAGGTGGTCGACAGCTGTACAATGTGATATGATTAAGAGTTTACGAATACGGCGAAGTCAGACGACCTCTCTTGAAGTAAGTACCACATTCCAAGTTTACGATTCATAAGAGTTTCCTTTTCGATACGGATCTGCATATATTTGATGATTGTGATCTGGATCATTGGCTGAATGTCTTGGTCTCGCCTAATCATAACCCTCCACGTTTTGGCCGCTCTAAGGAATCGAGCACGTGGGGTTCACTTCCCACTTCGACTTATTCATGTACTCTTCGAGATGTTATATAGTCCGAGCTTTTCCCTCCTTCATTCCTACTCGTAGTTCGAGATATATACAGCAAAAAGCACACTACTCGAGAAGATCTCAGCCAATATCAAGGCATTCAACATGGCCATCAGAACCCTTCCTCCACCAGATTTCTTCTGGATTTGCTGCAGTCGTCTACACGGTTTCTTCGAAAGCAAGCACAAACTGTCGGTATGATTCAATATGGTTCCGGAAGTTCCGGGAAGTTAGTAGCTTACTCAGTTCAGTGCGGCAAGATGAATGATGGATCCGAGAAGAGATGTTCAACTTGCGAGCATGAACAATGCGAGAAGTGTCAGAGATGGAAGAAACAAATCTGAGGATTCAAAAGCAACGATTGTGGAGTTGGATGACTGAATCATCGGTCAATGATTCTGGCATGGAATTGTACACTATGACGGCCTCGGGAGGGTGGGATTGCTTGCGTATCCGTGAATCGGAAGTGGCTTCAGAAATTGTCCTTGTACTGGCTGGAAATGGAGTTTGTGGATGTTTGTTTTGCGGAAGGGGCGAGAGGCGCACGCCACAAAATGTCTTTAACGATCAAATACCCCACTCTGTCTCCGATCATCTGGGTCAATTTGACTACAACGCTTCCACAACTGTGTCCTCGCTTGGGCTGCCATTTTTTCGGGTGTGGTGGTGTATGTGTCCTCGTGAGGTATTTCCTCTGTTGGTGTTTGGTGGAACTATGTGTGCGGGTTTGAAGTACGACATATCATGTCGCACAGCGGCATGGCTTGAATGATGAAGAAGTGTTGCTACCGGAGGACTCTCTGACATTTTTGATTCGACCAAGCATTTGGTTCAAAGTTTCTGCCGCTTCACCGAAGTTTCGTTCTCTATCTCGAGTTTTGTACTCTCCAGCCTTGATGCAGCTTCTTGATACTTCCTCTTGGTGGTACATTCTATTGGACAAATCATGCCGTCGGAGTCGGAGTCTTCGTCAAACACATCTTCGATGATAACCGAGAATCTTCGACAGGACGCATCTGCTTCATTGATCTTGCCCATCCACTGCCCAAGAGTCTCCGCCTTCATTTCAGCGGAGTTACTGATGACCTCATCGAGGAATAGAAGAACACGGACACATAAAGCAACCAATGCTACTCTGTATTCCTCCTCGACGAGCATGCCTTGCCATTGCCGGTATATTCTCTCTATGACATTGTATCGTGCCACAAGTGTGACAACATCAGCGAGAGCTGCGTATAAATTTTGATGATCAAGTGAGTAGTATCTCTTTTTGTGGACAGCCTGGTACAAGATTAGCTTATTTTCTTTCCTGCAAAAGAAAGAAGCACATACCACAATAGCTTCGCACAGACAAGGCCAAACAATAACCCCAACTTCCAATATTCCACGGATGGTTTGCAATATATCTCGAATTCTCTTCATCGAGCTCAAGATCGCCTCGTGATTAGGATCACCGTTCATGGGATGACCAACATCAAGATCGATATCTTGGACCAACAGTTTTGTGACTGCTTGAGTTGCTGCTCTAGGTGGTTCACTGTCATAGACAAGATTTGGTACCAAATCCTTAGCTCTTTTGTCTATATGTCCCAGGCGGAGAAAAACCTCAAGATTGCTTGTTGATATGTTGAGATAAGCTTCCATCCAAAGGTAGGAGAATAGCCGAAAAGGGGGGGATTTAGAATTCGGGAATGCCTGCATATATGCATTTATAAACTCCCGTTCCTTTTCCATTCGGTACATTCCTTGCCTGCTCGGTGGCTGTTTCCCGCCTCCATCAAATATTATTTGCGGTTGCCGCGGCTCCCTGGGAAGGGCACATGAATCGCAGACAGACGATATCACCGAGTCAGATACTGCAATGCTTCGTTCGGGAGGAATGGGTGTAGGTAGTGAAGCTGTCCATGATACGGCCTGTTCCATGGTCATATGAAAGTGCTTCATAGCTAGTAATATTGTCTCTTTCTTCCAGTTTTGACCAAGCTGGTCGTCAGACTGTTTGGCGACTAGTTCGACCATAGGAGAAGAAGAGTTGTAAAATCCGTTCCGAGGAAGTTGAACTGATTCTCTCGATCTTCTGGGTGCCATGTCCTCAGATGCTGCTTGGACACTCATCCCAGGGATACTCGGCACAGGTACTGAGGAGGCCCATGATATGGCCTCTTCCATTGTCATGTTGAAGTGCTTGATTGCAATATCTACCACCTCTTTCCTCCAAGCTTGATGCGTTCGAGAAGCAGAGGGCTCATGAAGAACGTCTGCAATGGAAGATGGACTTTTGGAAGATGTATGCATCGTGATTGTCTCCCAAGACGTGGAGCAATCTACTTGGCTGTGTTTGTGTTCGTGTTCGAAAGAAGAGACAGCCGTCTGGAAAGATTGCATCGATTCCATGGCAGCAGGATTCATAAACATCGTACTTGTTGGAATGAATCCTGTGTTGGCGTGGCCGAGCATGAGATGGAAAGGTCTGGTTTAAAGGTAACATTCGACAGTGGAGAAGTCGACTCTGTATTAGCAGAGTTCTCCTGGAAGGTTTTGGGCGGATGAATAGTAGCGGAAGAAGCTCCAGAGCTCCAAGATTGCTGAGAAGCCAAGGCAATACTAAAATTCGTAGTTGGATGCTCCACCGTGCCAATTCCAGCTAGTTTTTGTTCTGCAATTTCCAAATCTTTTGCGGTTTGCCTGGAACAAAGTTCGTTGCTAGTTCCCTCTAGCAGACTGGAAGTCCCAACACCCATTGCATTCATCATAGTATCAGCTTTCAATGCACCGAGTAGACTCAAAGTTCCCATCAGGCTAAGCTTAAGATCTCGCAACCTCGCCAAGAGCTTCATGATCTCCTTCTCCTTGTAGACCCACTTTACTTTCGACCAAAAGCTGGTAGTTCGCAACTTCTTGAGAACTCGATCGATTTTCTGACATATTGTTGCACAATCTCCGATGATCTTGGCAATTAGTCGATAAACTGCGTCTGAGTATCGACTATTCTTCAGATCGAGGAGTGTCGACAGCAAGTGGAGCTCTTCAGAGAACGTTTCTAGATCGCGTGCTAAGTCTTTGATATCTGATGGGGCATTGGATAATGCATCACCAACTTCGTAGAGCGTTTTAGATATGCTGTAGACTGCAGCGGCTAATCGGATGACGCTGGCAACGGAGCCAACGACCTCGAGGCCAGACATTTGAAGGTGTTTCGAATGGAGCAATTTTTTGAAGTAAGGAGACTTGATTTCGAAGGGCATGTGTTAGGCTGGCCCTTGGCAAGCTTTTGAATGACTTTTGGAAAAGAAGATGGTTCTTGAGGTTGGACAAGTGAGGCTGTGTCAAGTTGCCTTGAACCTCGCCATGTACCTACTTAGGCACGATGGGTGATAGCAGGTTAGTGACCAACGCATATATTGCAATCTAAAATACGAGTCTCTATATATTGAGGGCCCAAAGTGAACAACTTGTGAGAATGCTGCATGACCGATTCTGGATATTTGGCAGCGCTGACAAGTAAAAGGATAGAAACATACTTCTTGCTAGCCAAGGCTGGTCAGATGTTGGGAAAAGGAATTTGGTATTGAGATTGCAGTTTCCATCGAAGTGTTCAGAAGAAGGCCATAAGAGTCAAGAGCTGGAAAAGGAGGAGGGAAAGGCAATGGGAGGAAAGCCACTACGACATTCTAGCAGATAAGAAGGACATAAAACGTCTAACGAATGGCAACAATTCATTTGTTACAATTTTGCCTCACTTGAATTAATTATGTTTGGTGAAGAAATCACAACATTGTTAAGCTAAATGATCACTAATTGCGTTCTAGCCAAGGCTGAGCCCCTATTTCGCACTAGCAAGCCTGAGCTTCCAGAAGACTCGGCGATCAGTCAGCGAACTCGACGCCAAATCTCAGCCTCGCCATCAATTACGACGTTAACCTCTGCCTACTCAACAACCCAACGCTATAAATTACTGTCTTACCTCTTCATCATGGCCTCCTCCTCACGTTCCGACCCTTCAGAAGAAAGTTCATTCTCCAAAATGGACGAGAAAGACCCCACGCTCATCGGCGCACACTGCCAATACGCCTACTGCAACCAACTCGATTTCCTCCCCTTTCGATGCGAATCGTGCTTCGGCACATTCTGTCTGGATCACAGATCCGAGACTGGGCATAAATGCTCAAGAGCGGGAGAATGGGCTGCGAGGAGGAGGAAGGCAAATGCGTCGCATCAATCACTTGGCGCGGGCAAGATGAAGATGGATATCGAGAAGCCTTGTGCGAGTCCAACATGCAAGACGGTCATTGGGACAAGTTTATCGACCTCGGTACATTGTTCGACGTGTAATAGGGATTATTGCCTTAAACATCGACTAAGGGAGGATCATGATTGCAAGAATCTGATTCCGATTGGGGCAAGGGTTGGAGGATTCAATTCACAGGCAGATAACGTGAAGAGTGCTTTGGGCAAGCTGAAGTTATGGGGAACTGCTCAGAAGGCAAATATGGCGACGAGAGTCTTGCCCAAGCCAAAACCAACGTCTGCGGCTGCGAGATTGGTGGCGGTCAATACCTTGAAGAAGACGGCGAAGGGAGACGACAAGATCCCGTCGGACAAGAGGGTATATCTGGAAGTGGAAGCGGAAGCTGCTACGACGACTTCGAAATTCCCAAGTGGTGCATACTTCTATTCGAAGGATTGGGTGATAGGAAGAGTTCTGGATGCAGCGGCAAAGAGCTTGCAGGTTCAGAATGTGAACAACCAAGGGACGGACGAAAAGGACAAGCTTAGAGTATTTCATGTCGAGGGTGGAAGGTTGCTGGAGTTTAATGAAAAGGTTGGGAATGCTCTGGTTAGTGGAAACAAGATCGTACTGTTGAGGGGAGTTGGACCACCAGTTCCTGATCTGATTGATCTTACGAATGCATGAGCGGATATATCTGGAGCATAGCCGGTTTGATGAGGTCTGGAGGGTTGCATAGCGTGGGAGTTTGGGGGAAGGTATGCCTGGAGGCACAGCATCTTGCCACAATGCTACGGCAATCGTTTTTGTTATTACCAATATACTCAATTCTCTTCAAGCCAGGTTAAACACCAGCTTCTCTCTTGGTGCAGCTGGCCGCCCCACACTAATCTTAGCCCTCTTGTTCTTCAAATCCATGGCAATGCTGAATAAAGTAGCCAATCTATCCTTACCCTCAAATCGACAAATGGATGCCCCTTCCCCTTCTACTTCATCACAAAGCATCTTATCAACAACATCCACACTTGGCTCTTCTTCCTTGGCAGCATTCAACAACTCATTGATCCTCCTCAGCCTGTATCTTGTATCAGGCAACCAGTCTGGCTCCTCTACAAAGCCTTCAACATGAGGAACAATACAGTGATTTGTATGTGTAACAATCCCTTCTTTGTTCATGGGAATTTGAACCACATCTTCACTGCTGCATTCCAGTCCCGTACCACCTGTAACGTCTGCAACAAGAATATGACAAGCACTCGCTACACCTGCTTTCTCCAAGGTAGCAATAGCTGCTTCTCGAGATTGGCTTTCCATCACAGTCCGTAACGCAAGATGGCAAGGTAATTTGGTAAACGAGACACCCTTTGCTTTCAGAGCATTGAGCGTACATCCCACGCCATTGGAGTTCATTCCAATCTTGCCAATGATTCCTGCTTCTGTGATCATTTGGATAATCAATCCATTCTCTTTCTTGATTTTCAGAGAGATGAGGTTTTCAGATTGCCTATTTCATACCATAGTTAGACGTGATACAAGAAAATGGAAGGGTACAAACTCAGTATTCCAATCCCAATTCTGCGCCAAAACAGAGCTCTCCCCTCCCCTCCAACTCAAAGCCGTACATCCATCAGCGAACGCCCCAAAGGCAATCTCAGTCCTCACATTAAGGGCCAGGATATCCGCATAAGTGACTCCAGCTCCTTTAGCCACGCCTTCCATTTCTTCAACATAGTCTTTCCAGTCGGAGGATAAATATGGGTGGTATTTCAGCACAAATGACTTTACAGTTTCCCAATCCATGTGGCATTTTGCGGCAAAGAGGTTTTGGTAGAAGATTATTGAGCGGGATATTTCCTTGCTGGCGGTTGAGCCGTGGGAGAGCCCGATTTGATGGGGTGTGCCGGTGCTGATTACTTCTAGCATTTTGGTTGTTGTGACTTTGAAGATATTTAGTCAAAAGAAATAAGACTTGCAGTCAATTTAGTATTTATAATACTCGAACCTGACCTGTATATGCGAGGAAAGCAGAAAGGTGTCGGACGACTCGGACGAGACGCGTTGCTACCCCACCTTTGACTAAGAGATTCACCCCACTTTCATCATCGACCAGAACGAAAATTGACGAGGCTGACCATAGATCAAATCGCAATTGATGCTTCACGTTGATGGTTCCTGAGCCCTGAGCTTGATTTTGTACTGATAAGGGGAGCTCTTTTGTTCAAGCAAAGTTGAGCTCCAGCTTAACTGCAACCATGACTCATCCTCTCTCATCACTAGTCTTGGCTCGTGAATATTTGATATGAACAAGAACTATCTGTGTTGACTTGTCTCAATTCTTTCCTCAATGCTCATTTTCTCCTAAGGAAACTAGTCAAATGGCATCACAAACAACCCTCGCTTTCCAACCCCCACCCGGACCTCTCTTCGAAACCTACAACCTCTCACTCTCAGCGTCCTCACCCCTACAACCACCCACCATCCCCCAAACCCTCAAAGACTCCCTCTCACTCCGTGAACACGTCTTCGTAAACGAACAACGTGCCGTCCCGCTACAACACCACATCGATCGCGACGACGCTCGTTCCTGTCACTGGGTTCTCTACTCCAATTCAACTCCCATAGGAACCATTCGTCTTGCTCCTCCACCGCAGTATCCACATCCTGAGCCAGGAGCTAGATTCGAAGCGCCGGGTCCTAAAGTCCCGGCGCCTGATCCGAAAGTGTTGTTTAATGCCCCGCTCCCGGAGTGGGTGGTTGATAGGAAGACCGATCTTCATGATGGCGTGGAATCGTTCGTTAAGCTTGGACGGCTTTGTTTGTTGAAGGAGTATAGAGGGAACAGGTTGGCTGATCTTTTGATCCAGGAGGCGTTGGGGTGGGCGAGAAAGGAGGAAAATAGAGAAGTGGTTGGCGGAGAGGGGAAAGATGGGAGGGAGTGGAAGGGGTTGGTGTGTGTTCATGCTCGAATAGAAGCGATGAAAACGTGGGCCAGAAATGGATTCGTTCTTGACAAGGGCATGGGGACTTGGTTTGAAGCTGGGATTCCGCATGTTGGGATGTTTTATAGGTTGGGGTTATAGGGAATAGATATTTCGAGATAGAGAAATTCCTGATTGCAGGGAATTGCGATTTTCAAGTCTGAAAAGGTTAGAATGGACTTTATACACTCATGAGATCCCCAAGGGGCTGGGTACCGAGAGTGTAGTTGAGACTTTTCAAAGTTTGCTGCGTTATATAGTGCTCCACATGCGACCCATGCCGTCACCTCTCTTGGCCAGGACATTCTCTAGATGCCTCATTTTCATTAGCTCTGCAAAGGCACCACTACCTACATTCTGCTCAGCCAAGTTCCAGATGTCCCTGAGCTCTCGACAAGCTCACATGCCTTCACTTCCCGCCCACCCATCTGATATAGAATCTTCCTTCTTGCCTTGGCGTCCATGGCGTCCCATTACTTTGGACTGCTTAACAGGTGGAGAATGTCTGACATGCTTTAGAGTGTTGTGATGTAGCTGTATTTGATAGCCAAACTTTTCGCTTCATAGCTTCCAACCCAAAATGTCGCAATTTCGATTTGTTGCACAATAAGTGAACGTCTTGAGCAAGACCACTCCCTCAAGTCGCTCCCTTCAGACCACTTCCAGCAGCTAGATCAACCAAACCATTGATCAGCCTCCGAGTAGCCCGACTTTGAGGACTGCTCCCATCCTCATTGCTTACAGGCTGAGTGAGCTTAATCTTGCCTTCTGATCCAAGTACAAAAGGACCACAAGCAATCCTCATAACCTTCACACCTTCGTGTCTCATGTCCAATGCCATATGTCCTTTGATATAAGCAGCCAAAGCATCGAAGAAAGGCGAGTCTCCTTCCGAGTCTCCCCTAAGTTTCTTTCCTCGTGCAATCATTCGAGGTAAATCTTCCCGAGCAATAGATATATCAATGGTCTTCAGCGACGCTGATGAGAGGTCGAATCCAATGATGAAGACTGTTTCTTTGACGACTGACCTCAAGGTTTTACTCCGCTCAATGATATCCATTATTTCCCCTTCCTCATCGTGGGAGAGGTCAGAAATGTAATGCTCAAAGGCTTCGTTCAGGTATGAAGTGGATAGATGCAAATTCGAGACCCTCGTATCGAATGTTGAGGTAAGATAATCTGTGAATGCCTCTCGTAGCGGTCCTGGCATCTTGGACAGAAGTAGAGAAAAGTGCTGAAATTCTTCCGTTCCTTCTCGAATGCTTCCAATCGTAGTTTCGCCGTCGGATGTTCTATCATCCTTTAACAATATCGCCTTGTATGCCATCTTCTCGTATGTGACAGTAACAATCATTCCTCTGCTTGAAGTCAAGACAGTTGTTGTGTCTTCATCGTCCAAATCTAATTCCTCCATTGACCACGCCTCTTCCTCCGGTAAGAGTTGCCATGTTACTGTCTGTAATGCGCCCACGCGAGCAAGAATGTCGTCTTCAAGTACCAATCCTACTCTGACGCCCCGTAGCACTTCTCCTGCAAGTATGTCCCGGAATTGTCGTGCATGATCGCGGAGAGTGGTATTGTTGAGAGGGAGGGTGGTGCTGGTGTATAGAGGAGAGACTCGATTGAGGCTGAAGGTCGTATTGTAGAGAGGATACTGCGTCGAAGCTTCTGGGGCCATGATGGGGAGTATTTTGGAGGGGTTGAGAATTGGTAGGCTATTCGTTGAATCAGATTTGAAGTGGGTTGCCGGAATCTGGTGAGGCTATAGCTTCTTTGGTGCATGGATTCGACGCGTTTTTCACGCGTTGATCGTCGACACAAAGCCACCCAATATTTCTGCCATAAGCCTCTTTACTCTGACCTCGAGTTGTTGATGTTCGTAAGTGTAAATACTGTTCAATGTTGTCGTCGAGATAAAGTCCCGAAGTTCAGCCATAACGAGGTAAACGAGACCGAGATTTAAAGAGGAAAGGTTCCAGGAGCTAGGCCTATTATCATTTAGCTCCTTTATCCTTGATATTCGACTGCTGCAGGAGGGTGGTTCAGCTTGAGAGGTCCTAGATTCAGAAGCATCCACCAATTGTATCCTCCGAATATCTGGGAAAATCAGAATGGAGATTTGCGGCGTCAGGGCTGAGGGCTGAAATGATCTACCAAGTGGTTTCACAAATTTGAACGACGATGAGCTCCCCGCCCTCTTTTTCTTTCTACTCTGCCGTTGAGCACTGCCTAGATATCTTATTGAAGAAGTTGTTCCTTCGATTGCACTGTCTTACTGTACTCCATACGCTCCTTCAGCCTCGTTCAAGATGGCATGGATAGTTTTCCTCTCATTCCAATCAAACGACATCATTTTCAGCGATTGGGTCACTCTCCTTACTCTTTGCCTCGCACCATTAATTGCTCACATCGCTGCTGGTGTTCCTCCTCCAATATACCTCCATAGCAATCGGCCGAGCTGGCACGACCGTATCTGCCACTATAATCCCACCTCAATCCTTTGGCGATATCTCGCCATTGCGGACAGACGTCTCAGGGCAAAATCATGGAATACCTTGGATTTGGCGGCTACTAATGCTATCTTTTGGGATGGACATAAATGGGATGGATCAGAAGATATGATCCAAAGAAGTCGAGATTTTTGTATTCGAGGACCAAGCCATCACCATATCGACCCACTCTCAATGAGTACGATTGTTACTCTTGTCGTCACTTTACAAGGTGTGCAAGCTCTGTACAGTTTGGTCCACGGTACGCAAGGGCTCTATGCATATACGGTCGCTCTCAACACGATATTCTTTCCGCTGGCTACACTCGGCTTGTTGAGGCTGCCTGCTGCACTGTGGTTGACGACCGATTATGCGTACCGACACAACGAAGACTGGGAGTCTGATACTCCTGAAATGGGACTTCATCCGAATTTGGGGGTGCGTTCGAATTCAGCACTTGTCCGACCTACTACAAACTCACTGGACGCCCCCATTGTTCCAAATCGCTTTCGTTCGCATCGTGGCTGGCTAAGCATTGCGGTCAGGGGTTTCTACCTGATCATGATCACTGGACTTCTAGTTCTCTGCATCTACATGCTGACTGCCCCTGTTGGAACTGGGGATGCAGAATTCTCGGCTACCAATCTCACCCTGAATTTGACGTTTTTGTTCTTTCTGGCATTCTCCACAGGGACCATTGGCGCTTATATTCTTCTCGGTCGTTGCAAGACGACGATTATTCCCTGTATCACAGCAACTTGGTACAAGATCTACACGGGTATTCTCTTCGCGGCCATGTTCACAGTCTTCATCATTGCATGTCTCGAGACTAGAAGGACACCATGTGGCAGATTCACTACCTATCCGAAGACAATTGCCAATGATTGGGGTGTTTGTGGGGAGTCGACGTATGCAGAAATAGCTGCAGAGCACGATACAACGTCAAGCCTGCCCGTGAGTCGGACCAATGGTACTCAGCTATCCTACGCCGCGATTTACTTCAATTCGACTTATGGCATAGCAATGAATGCTGGCGAGGACGAGATTGTGGTTATTGCTATTGATGGATGGTGTAAGATTGATTCTGAGATTACCCTGGCAGATATATCCATGTTTAAGCCGACGAATTTCTCCTTGACAGCATGAGCTTTGGTAGTATTTAATGCAGCATTTTACACGGGCAAGTCATTGTATGGCTCGCTCTCATCCATGAAATTCTCGAATGACAAATTTTGAGATGAAACTATGTTGATCAGTTAGTCTAACTTCTATCTCATGATTACTGATCGCACGTCACACCCTCGGTCAAGCGCTCTTTCCTCCTCACGTTCAATGGCACTATCGATCATAAATCAATCCGAATCTCACGTACATTCACATCTCTGTGACACCTTAAAGTCGTTCATAAAAGATCTTTATATCTGACCGTTTCTCGATTCAACATCACACTACGCATGACCACATCTCCACGACCTAAAGTTCAAAACATGGCGACCTTCAAAGCAGAAAAATATGAAGCGACACGCATCACAATCCAATCACCAAATTCCTTCAATCAAGTCCTAAAGAACCTCTACTCCTCAATCAGAGACCCAAGCCGAGTCGATGAATGGAAGAAAAAAGCAAAGAGTATCACCTCTTATTCCGACGAATCAAGAAAGCAATTCGAAGACAACGTAAACTCAGCTATCGGCCCACATGGATTTATGATTTTCCAAGTATTCCCCTTCTCTTCTCGCCCAAGTCCAAGCCAGCTAACAACACCTCAGGAATTTGACCACGGCTCCTGGATCCCCCTGTTCAACGTAGGCTCTGGCCTCAAAAGTAAACGCATCATCCTGGGCAATCCACTGGTCGCTATCACGATGCTGAAACACGACATCACGGCTGGATTGGCGGTCCCGGTAGAGATTCTGGTCAGGGAATTGGAGAAGGGGGGACGGACGGAGGTGTTGTATAATTTGCCGAGTGGCTTGATTGCAGGGTTGAATGATAATGAGGAGTTGAGGGCTGCGGTGGAGGTGTTGGATAGGAAGTTGGAGAGGTTGGTTAGAGAGGTTTGTGAGTGATTGTCGCTGTTTCAAAGTCGTAGCACTTACCAGAGTATTTCACATCACAATAAAGTGGACACATTGTAGCAAGGATCTGGTATCTCATTCATCAAGTCATCTATCGTACCTATACTCCAACAAAAGTCCCTCCCCTCTCAGGTCATCACTTCTGGTGCATCGTGCCACTGCTCCGGACTGCTAGACACAAGTGCTCCAATCGAGCAACTTCTCTTGATCCTCGTCGCTGGGGTCATTGGCTCTTCTGCCACCACAATGGTATCTTCAGGCTCTTCTACAATGTCCCCACTATCTACGACAATTGTCTCAGCAGTGCTGAATCTCCCACTTGCTCTGGTGCCATATCCGTGCTTGGTCTTCGGCTTCTTGTCGATCTTTGGCTTCCCCTCAATCTTCGGCTTCGTGAGCTTATAACCAGAAGGAGGCTGTGTGACCAGATTCATCTTATCCAATGGCCAAGACGAACCACCGACATTGGGGATATGGTTGGATGATCCAGAGAAAGCGAAAGGTTGGTACCAGTCTGGGGCATTGACCAAAGCTTTGCTTAATGGAAGTCGAAGCTCAGGAGGTTGTACCGGAAGCCCTGGAGCTTTCTTCCGTAGATCTTCCCACATTGTAGATACTAAGGATGGAAGGTTATTGATGTCCTCTTTTGGTTCGGCCTTTCTCTTGTTGTTTTTGGCTTTCGGAGGAGCGGGCTTCTTCGGAGGAGCGGATTTCTTGGTGGCTTTCGTCGGCTGTGCCTTCTTTGGAGGCTCTTTCTTCTGAATGACCGATACGTCTGATACTCGGGATGCAAGACGGGATTGCCAATAGGGGAATCGAGATGCTGGCTTTCCATTTCCGTCTGGAGCCTTGCTCAGTGTGTCGAGAATCTTGAACGTTAGGTACACGCCATTCGTCCTGTCATCTCTCACACATTGTGGTCTCCGTTTTGTCTCTACCGCCGATTCCTTGTACTTCTCTTCTCCTGCGCCCATCCAAATATCTTCCCTCCGATCTCTCAGGTCCAGGACCCACTCATCGCAATCCCATTCCACCCAATAATCTATGAACTCACCCCAGATACTCTCTGAGGGTTTTGTTTGGTTTACAAACACCACCTTTCCTCCCTTCGTATGTACGGCCTTGGCAAATTCTCGGACCATAATCTTCAATCCATGTACTCTGAGACTCGTTCCCATTATCAGTAGAACATCAGGACCCAGACTCAAATCGTGCTCGGCAATTGCTGAGATCAGAGTGTCGTGGGGGTGATCTTCCCCGTACAGAACGATGTCTGGTCTTAGACGACCAATGGTGACACCCCTTCTTCCACGGCTGGTTCGGTGGCTGTTGTTTTCGGTGCAACGGGAGCAATCTGGAGCTGAGCCCTCTTGCGTTGCTCTTCTTGTCGCCGGTTCATCCCAGCTGGATGGTTTGCCGCAGAGGTTACATCGTAACCGTTGCAAAGATCCGTGTAACGGCACTGACTCGCATCCTCCATGCTGATAGTTACTTCCACCGAGTCCAGACTGTCTCGCTTCTTTCTGCGCTTTAGGATTGAATCTCGCTTTGCTCCCAGGCCCCTTTTCAAGGTCTTGGCATAACCCTTCACGTTGTTCCAGCAGGTCGATATTTTGAGTGTAATTGCGGACGAGTTTGCCGCCATCTCGAAGAACTCTGAGGAACTTATGGGTCTCGGTTGGTGACTCGACTGCTTGGATTTTGTCTCGAAGACTCGATATGAACATGTAGAAGATAGATGTCTCAAATGGGCTTGCCCAGATTCTGCTGTCGAAAAGGTCGCGGCCTTTGAGGTTTGGTAGCGTACGGGATGAGAGATCTGATGTCGTTCTTGACAAGCTCGTTGAGCCAACGGATGATGTCTGCGTTGAGGGTTCGCCGTTCTCCGTAGTCTGTGATAATGTGCTCTGATCTATGTCGAAAGACAGCTGTGAGGAATCTTGGAATGAAGTCGCGGGGAGTTCAGGAGTGGTTGAAGACAAGCTAGTGAGAGAGCTCTCTGTTGATTTGGGTGTGCTAGAACGTGAATTGGTGGTATTTGTAGATCTGGACCTTGATGAGCGGCGTATATCTTCTTTCGACAGGTGCAGCTCTTCTTTGATATCAACAGATTGGTCGCGAGTTGCTTCTTCTTCAAGAAAAGGCTCAATTGGCTGCGGGGTGATAGATTGTGATGTTGTGGAGTTGGCGAATCTTGAACGAGATGAGCGACGTGGTTCTGTCGACAAAGGTAAACCTTCCGCGAGAATAGCTTCTGCAACAGGCGTTGGAATGGAGCTCTCAGTTGACTGTGACCTAGTGGTGGATGCGTTGACAGATCTTGAACGAGATGAGCGGCGCGGTTCTTGTGTTGACGAAGGTAAATCTTCGACGAAAATCCTTTCTACAAAAGCTGTTGCAACAGAGCTCTCGGTTGATTGTGAAGCGTTGATAGATTCGTTGACAGATCTAGAACGTGATGAACGGCGTCGGTTGGAATCTGTTGTCTGAAGGTCTTGGTCAATGGAGATAGAAAGTTGGCTATTAGGTGCTTGGAGAGAATTGTCGACTGGCTTTGAAGAGCTGGAGCGAGAATTGGTAGTGTTGGTTGATCCAGAGCTCGTTTCACGTGTCTCTTCTTTGACGGCTTGAATCTCCTCGTCAATCACGTCAACAACTTTGCCATCAGGAGCTACAACTTCGTAATACCACTGTCGACGTTTCTTCTTGGGTCTGTCATCAATATCAAAGGTGTTTGATTCTTCCCAAGGTGGATTCTTCAAAGCAGCATCGTATTGGGCTTGAATTAGTGAGTACAAGCCATTTTCTGAGCGAAAATCCTAAGACTGTCAACAGCTGCGCGCGAATAGATGGATGAGGACTCACAGGTATACCACAATTGGTACTGATACCAGCTCCTGTTACCACAACAGCTTTCTTTGACTTTGCCAATGCATCTGCGATCAATTGCAGTTCCAGGTCTGAACCTGGTCCTACTTGGATTGTCGGCATGATTGTAAGTAGACAAAGGTAACTTTCTCTCTCCAGAAGACCCTCACTGACAAAACTCAGTGCTTTCTAACACAGCTCACACTTTCTGTGTCCTGTACTTCAACAAGATCCTGTCCTCCAATTGTTCTCCAACTTTCCAAGCTTCAATGCACGCCAAGGCGATCCGCTTGTCTTCTTCTGCCAATCTGCTTGATCGCTGCCTAGTGAATGCAAGAGCTGCTGAAGTCCAGCTATGCTCTATCAACAATCCGCGGTGGTCTGGCGTATCAGTACATTGGATCTTTGCAACAATGTTGTAAATCCAGAAGCGTATCATCCAAGCAGTCTGTATTGGCCACAGTTTTTCCCTCCTCTTCCCCTGCTGCTTTCACCCTATGTGCTGGCTGGTATCTTGAGATGTACCAACACCATCTGCTAGAATGTGGAAGGCCCTGCTTTGGCGGATTGATGTAGTATCAACTTTCTGCAGGAGAGTATGCGTGTAGACTCAAGTTATCATCCAAAGGATAATCTGCGAGCATGGAGGCTGGAAGGTGGGAGGAGATAGGTCGTCTAGGACTCGAGTGGTACGAGAACGCGGTGCTGCTTGTCCCTTTTCCCACGCGATTTGGTGTATCTCTGGTGGCTAGAGGGGAACGCCTCTTCTACGGATCGTCTGTACTTGGTGGAGAACGTGGAAAGATTGTTGTTGACTGTAACAATGGAGGAGTGAAATCTGGAGGCGGGTATGAGGTTCTAAAAGTCGCGTCCGCATATTGAGATGCATGTTTACGATGGCGCTCGGACCATGTAGATCGGGGGCGGCATATATTTCCGCCGAGGTTATCCTCGTGCCCAACCTTCATCTTGATCTTTTTTCAAGAGATCTGTTCGAGTCACACAAAGGGGTGATGTGTTCCCTTCAATTCGGTAAACGTCTTGTGCTTGCGTGCTTGCTTATCCAGCCCTATATGACTTTTCACTCCTTCAGACCCAAGCGTTTGATATACTAGATCTATTCAATGAGCGAGACTCTATTCTTGCTGTTGTCTTCTTGGTTTGCAAGCAGTCTCGTGTGCTGTAAGTGAACAGCACAGATTGGCAAGCATGAACACTTGGAGAGTTCTCCAAACTCCAAACAGGATGTTGTACAGGAGTCATCGTGTGTGTTTCCATGGGGAAGTCCTCAACAACATCCTATTAATATTCCTGGTTTCCTTTCTTTCCTCTAATCGTTGTGCTTGATATTGCTCTTTTTGGTACTTTCATTCGTGGAAATTCATGAAGAGCTAGCTCTAGGGATGTCAGACTGGAATATGAAAGTCGTTTGGCCCAAAGATGGGCCCATGGGTCGCCGGAAGCGAGGTTTCTTCAGAGGACTCAATGACATACGGAAAGGGAAAGGACCCGATATGTTTGTGCAGCAAGGGAGAGCGAACACCCAACCCATCTCTCCTGATCGATGGACAAATTGGTAATGTCGAGCTCGATTGTTAGGGGCGACAAAAGAACTGACCCCAGCAGGGACTCGTATCATGATGTGGGAAGCCATTTCAACGAGGCACAACAACACAATGGCTTTCGCAGTACTTCTCGTGGGCTGAAACGATACGACCCAGTCACAAGGAAATACAGAACCTGGGAGATGCCTATGGACTGGTTCCAGGTGGGCGTACATGGTCTCGGAATTGGGATAAATGGTGATGGCTTTCCAAGATTCACTGAGAGTGAAAGAATCAACATCAACAATCGACGGAATCGCGGGCTACCCCGCGTCGATCCAAATCACAGAAATATGGGAGGAGATTGGGATGATTTCGGCCCAAAGGTTAGCAGTAAGTCTTGTTTCCGTGTGCACTTACTAACTTGTCGTAGCGGTTTCGGGGGGAGCATGACCACTTCTGGGAAAATGCTCATCGAATTGGTGAGATTACGAGACTGGCCATGGGCGGGCCATTGCCGCCACTGTTACAGCAGATCTTGGGTCGCCCGATGCAGATGCACCAAAATTATCATTATGAGCCGGATTTGTGGGCGCTGTGAACGATCGGTTTGGGTTGAGTGGCTGTCTTGAGGAGAGGCCGGGGAAAGGCATGCTTTTGTCGTTCTTGCACTTCTAATTCTGGCAAATCAAGCCTTGGTTTTATGCGCTTATTGTAAACAGCCATGAAAAAGCATCCTGATGACAACTAGGTGCACTCAGAATGTTCGAGAGTCCGCCAAGCCCTACCATTGCCAAGTGTGTATTGTAATTGTGATTCTGCACCAGGTCCACAAGAGTCGATATCCATGTACGATAGAGTTCGGCTCACATGTCTTCCTCGACTTCAATACTCCGGCGATGAGGAGACGAAAACTTCAGGGCTTGAAATCCCAGATTGGAAACCCGGGGACTCTGCTCCATCTTCTCCGAGGGAAAGTCTGCCGACGCTAGCGATGACGCCTCCAAACTTTCCTTTCCCACCACATTCCACTGTTTCCCCGTAACCCCACACCCCGATTGACAACTTGCAGTGGCATGAGTTTTCACAGGTAAGCTCAAGTTTGGAAGGCGAAACAGAGCATCACAAGGGCTTCAGGTCTCCGGGATACCTTCCTTTCATGCTGGCCTGATGATAGCTTCATCCCACCATGGGTAAAGTATATCAGTCTCTTGTTTCGCTGCTCACTCCTCAGTAACTTCTACTTCTTCGGAACAGTTTTTCTCTCCATTCTTAATCATGGGTAGTATCGCCATTGAACCATCAACCGCCGTCCCCTCTTCGGAACGTGTTGAACCTGGGTCATTCCCTTTGATATCTGCGAAACTCCCTACTGTCGACGACTCTAGTCCTGTTGACGTTGACGATGTGGCTGCCAAATGGGTTGAAGCTTTCAACAAGAGTATCGGATCTGCAGACCTTTCTGCTATCTCTGAAGTCTTTCTCGACGAATCATATTGGCGAGATCAGCTTTGCCTCTCCTGGGACATGCACACTCTTCATGGTCCCCAGAAGATTGTCGAATTGCTGAAAAAGTCAGAGAAAGGATGCAGAATCAAATCTCTGGCACTCGACAAGTCTTCTCACATTCGATCTCCGAAGACCGCTAAGCTTGGCATTGAAGCTAAGATTCCGAATGTGCAAGCATTTTTGACTGTCAAGACTGATGTTGGAAATGGACAAGGCCTTGTACGGCTGGTGAATCAAGATGGACAGTGGAAAGCCTTCATCCTTTTCACCTTCCTGAAAGAATTGACTGGGTTTGAAGAGATTTCGGGCAGGAAACGGCCTCTTGGAGCTGAGCATGGAGGGCATACTTCCAAGCAGAATTGGCTGGACAAAAGAAAGACAGAGGAAAGTTTCGAAAGCGAAGAGCCCACAGTTCTGATCGTCGGTACGTGAATCGTTCCTTAGGTACCGAGCCAGCTAATACAAGATAGGCGCTGGACAAGCCGGACTTTGCTCTGCTGCAAGACTCAAAATGCTTGGCATCAAGTCGTTGATTGTCGATCGTGAAGAACGAATTGGAGATAATTGGAGGTCAAGGTATCATCGCCTTTGTTTGCATGATGCAGTATGGTTCGACCACTTACCGTACCTCTCATTTCCGGAGACTTGGCCCATCTTCACACCAAAAGACAAACTTGGAGATTGGTTCGAATCATACGTCAAATTGTTGGACTTGAATGCATGGGTCCGGACGACTCTTGTCAAGTCATCTTGGGATGATGCCAGTGGAAACTGGACTGTCTCGCTTGAGCGCAAGATAGGAGACTCAATCGAGACTCGTGTTGTACATCCAAAGGTAAGTTGTCCTTCAGTCCATGTTTTCCACGCTAACGACAATAGCATGTTATTTTGGCGACTGGTCATTCAGGAGAAGCAAACTTCCCCATCATCAATGGAATGTCGTCTTTCAAAGGAAAGTTGTTCCATTCTTCGAAGTTTCTCGGAGCTACACCAATTGAAGAGAAGAAACGTGCTGTCATCGTTGGTTGTTGCAATTCTGGCCATGATATCGCTCAGGACCTGTACGAAAATGGGTACGATGTGACCATGGTCCAAAGATCCACCACTTTGGTGTTGAATTCCGAGACGAATCTGATGCACATGTCTGAGCTGTATGGTGAAGGCTCACCACAAACAGCGGATGCTGATGTTATTAATTGGAGTACTCCACTACCGGTTGTGAAAACCCTGAATATCGACATGACCAAGATCCAGGAAAAGGAGGATTCTGCAACTCTTCGAGGTCTCGAGAAGGCCGGATTCAAGCTCGATAGTGGACCCGACAAATCTGGCCTCTGGATCAAGTATCTTCAGCGTGGTGGAGGGTACTATATCGATGTTGGATGCAGTCAATTGATAATCGATGGAAAGATCAAGGTCAAGCAGGGTTGTGAGATCAGCGAAATCGTTCCAGATGGTGTTGTATTTTCGGATGGCCAGAAGCTCGAAGCAGATGAGATCATCTTTGCGACTGGATATCAGAATATGCGTACTCAAGCTCGTACAATATTCGGCGATGAGTTGGCTGAGAGAGTTAAGGATGTGTGGGGTCTGGACGAAGAGGGTGAGCTCCGTACGATGTGGCGGAAAAGTGGTCATCCTGGGTTCTGGTTTATGGGTGGAAATCTAGCAATGTGTAGATGGTTCTCTAGAACTCTTGCATTGCAGATTAAGGGTTTGGAAGAAGGTTTGTATAAGTACGATGAATTGTAAGTAGAAAGGGTGGCGTAGAAGGGCATAAGTAGAAGCGTCCCTAGACCGTCAAAGATACTATGACAGAAGCGAAGGAGAGATTCTTACCCTGACCCAAGACAAGACCAACCAGTATCCATGTAGCCTCTCTGATACTGTAGAGTCTGGGATATAAGATATCACTGTTCCGGCTGTTCTGGGATAATCCAAGTGGCTTATGTCCCACGTGCGGACCGAACATTGGGAAACGAAGTATTGTAGAAATGCCCTGAATGTTCAGGAAATCTTTTCTCCCACAAAGATTTCTTCTTCCGTAATGCATCTGAGTAGTCATTTTTGACCTCTCCACGTGAGAAGCCATCCCTTTTTCGGATTAGTTGACTTTAGCGAATGCCGTAACCTCGCCGTGTCGACGACTCCCTTTCTTCTTTTCATTCGATTAACAGTCTACCATGCTGCGATCAAACTTGCTGGATCCCTCAAGTCGCTTGGATCAAACCCTTTGGTGTTTTTCGCAATGTCGAGCAGCGATGATGGGGCCATGGAAGTGAGTTCGAATCACTTGGGAGATGAACCACGTGATCCATCAAAGAATGCAAAAAGGTCCTGCAATAACTGCAGGCAACAGAAGGTAGGCATGTCGAAAGAATTTGAGCTCATGCTGACCGTCTCCAGTTGAAATGTGATGCCGTTCAGTCACCTTTCAAGGCATGTTCTCGATGTCGTCGACTTCAGAAGGAATGTAAAGTGGAAGGTGGTTTCAGGCGGGTTGGGAAACGAGAGTGAGCAATCTTCGCCTTTGAATCCGAAGGGATACTGATGTCGCAGCAAATATACCGCTATGCAGTGTGAGATAGATGATCTTCGTCGTCAGTTGCAAGCCGCTACCCAAAATAATCCTTCGAATGGACTTCAAGTACTTGCTGAAGCAGCTATCCCAAAGGAAGCTCAACAAATTGGCAACACAAAACCTCGCGAAATGGGAGATGTTAAGCTTTCAGGGAAGAGTGTTGAGAAGTTGTTCAAAGAGTGAGTGTCTCGTCACTTCAAGACCAATTACTGATTGTTCAGATATTTCACTCATTATCATCCTTATCTACCTTTCCTTGACCCTGATTTGGCTCCAGACCAGTACTTTGACTGGTCACCTCTGCTTGGATGGACTATCATTGTCGTAGCAGCACGTCGTTTCCGCCAAGAACCGGGTTTATTCGGCGATTTGAGTCCTAGCTACAATAAGCTTCTCTGGTCCACTATCTCTGAACACCCTCAACCCTATCATGTTTCCAAAGCGCTTTGTTTGATATGTACTTGGCCATTACCGTCAACTTCAAATCCATCAGATGCTACTTACCCCCTGTGTG
This sequence comes from Mollisia scopiformis, assembly GCF_001500285.1. NCBI lineage: Eukaryota > Fungi > Ascomycota > Leotiomycetes > Helotiales > Mollisiaceae > Mollisia > Mollisia scopiformis. Next base: position 1,286,419 of record NW_017263593.1, read on the forward strand.
GCATGATGATAAGTATTGCGCTATCGAATATTCTTGACTTTCCTGTCCACTTACAATTCTCCAAAGGCAGAATTACAGAGGCCGAACAACGGGATAGAAGGTTGACTTGGGCTGCCTGTAACATTGTCTGCCAGTGGTAAGTCTTTAGATCCCCCATGAAGGACTTTGTTAACGAGACCCAGTACATCCAGCGCTTATGGCTTTCCTTCACAAGTGAACTTCGATCGCCTTCTAGGATCGAATTTCGCAATCTTAGCCCCGTATCACATTCCAAAGGATCTGCTCGATCAACTTCGTGTGACTCAGCTTTACAATGCTCTTGGGAAGAGTTTGTACGAGAGTGTGTCAGACCCCAGTGGACTTCCGCTAGAGGATGATAGGGCTGTTATTTACAGTCAGGTGAAGGCGTCATATGAAGAGGTGAAAAGCACTCTTGGCTCCAAAATTTCAAGTGAGTCTATTTGACCGGATTTCATGACCGCTCTCACAAGAAATAGTGAATACCGAGATTATGCTCCTTGCTGCCAGCGTTCAGTTCGAGGCGTTTGCATTCTTCATTCCACCATCTTCGGCCCGCGAAGCAGCCTTTGTCAATCTTTACAACGCGGCATGTACATTTATTGGAAAAGTCATGGATTTCGAGACCATACACGGAATAGTCCTTGAACATTGTACCAATATTATCTTACAGAGTATTTTCTCCGCCGTCATCGTACTTGTTAAGCTTCTCCACAGCTCGTTCGCCAATTCCATCAATGTTGAGCATGGAAAAGCACTTTACAACGCGGCTATACTCGCTGTTCGGAGAATGTCTCTGCGAAACGATGATGTGTGTGCTAGAATGGCAGTGAGAACCCCGCAGATAGCAAAAGATATGTCGCCGGGAGGTTATTGGGAGTCTGCCGATCCCTTGGACTTGAAGATTCGGGCTAGAATGTGTGTCAATCACCAATATGATGCCATGTGGCATTGGTTGACTGCAAGACGGCAAGAGATGCAGAATCGCGAGTCAACGAATGCAGTTGCTCCGCAAGGTTCGTCTGCACAACCGGAAACAGAGTTGAGTCAGCCGGCAGTTCCATTGGATCTAACAGCGGCTCCTGGCTTGATCGGTGATGGGTTTGACTTGTTCAACTCGATGGATTGGCTATTAGGTGACTTTGCTTGTGGTCCATACTTTTTTACCGATCAGAATTCTTTGGTATGAAGAGTGGAAAATTGTCAGCAAAAAACCGATTGAGAAGGACTTCGAACATTCGAGCGCATAATGGATTGAAGCAGAGAGACGTATTTGGGAATTGAAAAAGCTAATAGCAAGCTTGCAAAGCGTAGCGATTGACGGCCCTTGAAAGCTTGGGCTATTGGGAACTGCGCTCGGAGAAGCGCGAACAGCCGCCAAAGATTCCAGAGCAATCACAATAGGATTAGCGTCAAAAGAATCATGCTAACTATGTCAAAAGGGATCTAATATCGCGTGAAATCCTCACCTGAGTCCCTTTGATATCTCTGGTTTTCTCAACTTTCGATTTCCACAACGACACAATACGACTCGCAACTCGACTTTCCAATCTCAAGCATGTCGAACCATCGTGATATCAAAGTAGACGATCTCCTTCAAGAGAACAAGAGGAGTCTCGCGCCTCTCGACAGTACAGTCAGAGGGAAGACTCCTATGACAGTCGAGGCTTTAGACCTCAATACAGAGAGGCAACTCGCTCCTCTAGGCAATATAGCAGGACAGACCCTTACTATGGTGGAGGCTTTGGACCTCAATACCAACAGCCAGCTAGCTTCTTACCGACAAGAGATGAGCTCAACGATATGAGCCCACGAGAAGCTTTGGGCTACATTCGTACGTTTTATCACCCCGCTAGCAGCCGCGCAAATACTAAATAGCGATTCAGCTGAGACTCTGGCCCCGAATGGACAAGCACCATCTCGTGCATTTACAAGACAAGCAGATCCAGGCAATGACCTCAAAGCCGACATTGCAGCAGACGCTAGGCAGAGAGAGTCCCAAATAGCCGCAATGCTGCGTGAGGGTGTCAGGTCGGGTCAACATAGTGACAAACTCGATGAAGCCTTGAGTGTTTATAAAACTGCTGCCAAGAGCTATCAGGAAGCTTCCGTCAACCACCTGGCCCATAAAGCTATGTGGAATACTCTTTGTAACTCCACATTCTCCATCACAAATCTTAAGTAACTCACTCTTCTAGTCCCAGCCAAATCCTTCAAGGGCATAGAGCCCTCTATTCCCCTAGACAAAGTTCGCTCCTTGCCCGAATATACTCCAGCACGGAGTATTTCGGGCTACAAGTCTGTACGCGACATAATCACAAACGAACTCGATAGACTTGGCAAGAACGAGCTAGAGATCGAGGCAGGTTTTGCAAAGAAAATGGTCGCTGCATACGAATTATGGGATCTGGGTCCGTGGGACATGGACTTCGCTCGATACATGATAGAGGAAGATATGTGGAAATATCTAATAGAGAAAACTGCGGGTCGGGTTGGCCCATTCCCTGGACAGCTGTGGGATGGTTTTGTGGCCTTGAGACTGCGTGGAGACGCCGTTTACCGAAGAGAAAGCCCCGCAAGACAGCACACTCCTCGGCGTAGACTACCATCGTCGCCACCAAGAGGTAGATCCAGCGAGGAGAAAAGGTTGGACCCCAGAGCAAAAGTTGATAGGGCGCCCGGGAAGGAACGTTCAATGACGATTGAGCAAAGAGTAGAGACCAGATCTTTCTATGACAATAGCAGAAGTGGCAAAGGTAGAAGCACTCAGGGGCTTACCAAGACGGAATATGGCCCTTCCCCTCAGCATCGCCGTTCACGCTCTCCTCGCCGACAATCACGTACTCGCGAAAGATCAAGAAGACGTTATAGTCGAGGACACTATGAGAGTAATTCTACAAAGAGAGCTCGAAGCAATTTGAGCGCCGACAGATCCAATAAGCGGAGGGAGCGCAGCAGATACGACCAAGATAGAGCTCACGATCGCGGTAGGAATACGTCGCCCAACGACAGCGATTGGAGTCACCGAGCTTCTGTTTCTCAACGGCCTTTGACCAGACGCTGACCGGATAAGGAGAACTGACAGCAGAGGAGGGGACACTGCTTGGATAGGTTATAGATCATTGTTGGATAGCACTACTGGATGTCATTCAAAGATTGTAGCTTTGCAAGTGGGGTTGTTTCACCATGTTGGAGGACCTCTTTTGGTAAATTATATCAGTTTCTCGTGAAGGATTGGGGAGTATATTTGGATTAGTAGTAATATTGTCGAACAGCCCATTCGGATCATGCAAGTAGATGTTCGACGTGTAAGAGTGATCAAGCCGTTCAAGCCTTATTCTTCCTGTTACCGCTGTGATCTAAAATTTTCAAAGTCTTCACTTTCGAAAAAGAGCTCACTTTCAATCAAGACTTCAATTTCAGAATCGGAGCCTGTCTTCGTCTCCGATCCTACACGAACCTTATCCAAGCTTTCCTTTTTTCTCGACCCTTCCTCTCCACAACCACATCCAACCCCCGCCTCTCTCCCTCCCCCTCTTCGACTTTTCTCGATCTCCCTTTAAATCCTAGTCCTAACTTAAAAGTACTTCGCACATGGCAGACTCAAATCAAAATACATAGAATCAGATAGATAAAGAGCTAAAAGAAGGAATATTAACAAAATGGCTTCAAGCCCAGAGATCAGAACAAGCTAGCCCTCATCAGGCGGATAGTCGCGCTCCGCCTGGCTATGATAATATCCTTGGTTCTGCTGAGCTAGCTGGATCCTCGACTCCAGCACCCTCTGGCGATACGCCGTTGCAAAGTATGCTTAATTCCAAGTTCCACTTTCTATAAGCATGCTAACGTTATCGCAGGACATCAGGATCAAGATCTCATCTATGGTGATCAAGAGCCAAAATATGATCCCACTTCACAGCCGGAGTATTCATATGGTCGATATAATGATGGATCAGAGGTGGACTCAATGTCAGGAGCTCCACCCAGAGAAGAAAAGGAGAACAAGCCGATCCGCCGCAAGGCTAAAGGTGTTCGGAATGCCAATTCCACTGCATATCAGGAATTGAAGGAGAAGATGGCGCAGGCCCAATCCCAGCCTCCCGCGAGCGATTTCGACCCTTCAGAAGCTTCAGCCATACCATTAAACAACACCAAGTCGGAACAATCAACCAAGACACAGCTCCCGAGAAAGAAGAAGAAGGCCACTCCAGGTCCGACATGCTACAATTGCAACGATAAGCACCATGTTCGAGACTGCCCTGGGAAGCCAACCAAGGGCAAGAAATCGAGCAAAAAGTAGACGTGCTTCATCACAAGGATGAGAGCATGCTTCGAATAGGAGCATGCTCGGAGATCTCATATACATTATCACATTCTTACGATATTTTGGTCGACGACAGCAGAGCTGGATTATCATTATCGACATAATGGTTAAGACTCGAGGAGTCTTGAGCTTCGTCACTAAAAGGAGAATGTCATCATCGGAAGCAAGAGACTGTACCAGATCGAATGCGTGCCCAGGATCAAGGACAACACAATGAAAGTAATATTATGTCTACGCATTAAGCGTGACATAATAGGGATGGGAATGATGTGCAAGATCACATACAACGTTGAAGGAGTAGTGTCAGTGGACCACCCTTTCCCAGGCGTATCTGAACAATGGTTCGATCGCCACTACCTTGGTCTTATCCAATGGGATTACCAAGCATCCTGGGAGCCCAGTGGAGCAGGCCCGGGTGGTACCGTAGTTGTTCATTGGAACTCTACGATATTGTAGTTATCTTACAGCTGTGTATCTTTGAAGAGTGGACTTGGCATGGCTTGGATGGTATCCTGTCAGAGTCGATGTACTTGGCAGACTTAAGATTCTCAAGGTATTTGCGCCTCGGAATACATTATCAAGATGCGACTGTTGAGGCATCTTGTGAAAATCGCGAAGGCGATACGTGTGAAAGGTCCCAAGTCCAGAAGCGGAACATGAATACTAGTTATGATTACGAGAATGAATGCAAGGTCTCGAGGCAAGATCAGAGCACACTCCAGATTATCATCTTCGTTACCTAGGTAGGAAAGTTATTTAAGTTGAGTGTCAAGATACTTGGATAGAATACGGAAAAGTTTGCCTCAATGAACTGGAATAGAAGGGGTATCCTGCAAAGTAATTGTCTTTAGGGTCCACATGAATGTGAGAAGGTGCAACTTGCACGTGAGCATAGCTTCGCTTAATCCAACTCTTTGTATACAAGGTATTGTGGCAGCTCGTAAACCTTCAACTTTCAACATCGAAGTCAACAAGAAGCAGAATCAAGAAGAACAAAGAAAGTCATGAATAACAATCCTCCACAACCTCCTCCATATGGGGGCAAGTATGATTGCGCTGACCCCAACCCTTCGTGGACCCCTGAACAACGCGAAAGGTGGTTGCTTCGTCAGCTCGAGATCAATCGACGAAACGTCGTAGGACAGGTAACGAACATTGCGAGTTATCTGCTTTCAAATATTGACTCGACTCAGGCGCAATCACAGCAACCACAGCAGTCACGAAGAGTTAGTCAACCCAATCGCCAGCGTAATCGCAGAAATGTTCCAGCCTATGCGCCGCAGAGCTCCGTATCAGAGACGACGACGCAACAAGCAAGAAAAGCCGGGAGACGTTCGAAACGGGGTCCATGGGATCCAGATGCTCCTTGTTGCGAGTGCGGCTCTTTCGAGCATCAACTTGCTAATCATCCCAACCCGAGCACCCCCGAAGGGTACCTTCGTGGATGTCTTCCATGCAATACCAAGGACCATTCACACAATCAGTGCCCAAATCGAAAGAAGACGGGCATCTTCCATTACTATCGCAAGCAACGAGATGGACTCTGTCCAGCAGAATGGCATGGAGATATGAGAGAAATTCCGACCAAGAAGGGCGAATACCAGCTGGAACTAATGCCGTTGACGCCGAGTTTCGCATTGCGCAATCTGTACGAGGACGTGCTTAACTTTAAGCATCCAGGCAGGGGTGGTAATGTAGAACTCAAGAGCGACCCGTTTTGGGAATCGGATCAAGCATGGAGTAATGTTGGATGCTTTTCTAATCCTCTTGCTCGCGTTGATGCAGAGGAACTCGAGAAGTGGAAGTCAGAGAGTAGCAGTCGATATGCAGAAATGCGAAGCGTCCTCGCAAAGATGTACAACGAGCGACAAGAGTCGGCACCAACTGCAGCCCAATTGAGCAACTTCTCGAGCATGATCCTCCCACTAGCAGCGGCATCAACACCTCGACCTCGTACGATGGATGGTGAGGCACACCCATCAATCCAACGCGCTGGTCAGAACCAGCAAGACCAAGACCTCCGAAGACAGGGTACCGAACGACGGTATCCTTCTTCAATGTCTCCTCAACTGGCCTACCCACCCGCCTCAAATGCCTCGTTGAACCCCCAACACATCACACCTCGAGACAGAGACACGAGAGACCAATGCGAACTTTCTAGAAACTTGGCTCGAGGATCATATTGAAGAACATGGAGCAGGCGGTGCTAGTCGACAACCTCCTCGTCAGCCACGGGCTTCTGGTGATCGTATCGGCCGCTCTCGTCGTCGTTCCGTGAGCCCCCAACAAGATCCACGGCCAACGAACGAAAACGTCAACAGCGGTAGTGCACGATACAGGGATCGAACCACAATGGAAGCTTGTCCAAATTGTGGCAGATACCATAGCGGTCGACGTTGCCCGGCATTGGCACAAGGGTTAGTTATGTGTCTGTCAGCAAGTCTTCCATAGGGAAGGGTTATTGCAGAACAAGGGGTGGCAGAAATTACTTGGATGGCATTGGCCTGAATATCCGTGCTATAGATCGGCGAACTTTTTTGGCTATAGCATTTTGAATGTAATGATTTCTTGTAAGAAAAACCGTGCCATGACACACAGAACAATCCACATCTTCTCTGACATCAATCCGTTATGGGTCCGAGCTATGGCTGCAGAGCATACAGGGTTGGGTATGGGTTGTGATTGTGTATTTCGATGTATAGTGACCTCCGTATCAAATTTTTGAGTCGTCTGTCTTTGTTTTCCTTTCCGAATCTCCATGCTCATGACCTTTCTCCATTCATAATCATCTGCGCATAGAATCTCACCCCCTCGATATGCTCCTTCATTCCAATTCTCTCATCAACAGTATGCGCATTTTCTCGTCCTCCTTCCCTCACTGGTGCGAATCTGTAAATGTTCTTGCTCAAATTCCAGTAGAATTTCGTGTCTGTGTTTCCTGTCATCAAGCTAGGAGCCACGATAACATCCTCACCCATTACTTGTTTGATGGTTCCCGTGAAGATCTTGTACGCATCTGTATCGAAAGGAGACACAGGTGAAGGCTCGAGTGGCTGCTCATCAAACTCCTCAAGGATAATTTGTCCGACTGCTGAGGTCGACGTATTTCCAATGACATCCCCAAAAGCATTCAGTGACATTGGGAACTTTGTGAGGATCTTGGACTCGATGACGGATTTCAAGTTGGCTTGTACATCTTTGACTCGGCTTTCCACAGCGATGCGGTGATTGACAACAGCATAGACTTTCTCTGGAAGGGCATTGATCTTGACGCCTCCAGAAACAAGATCCGTTGCTTGCGAGGTCTGCATGAGGTAACGCTGAAAGATGTCTTTAGACGCGAGGTAGTCAGCAACTTCTTTGGCCGCTTTCTTGCTACTTAAAGCTTTTTGAATCGTTTTGCGTAACCAAGAATCCAACTTAGGGCTATGCTCGGCAGAGCATTGAAGAGTTGTGTAGTATGCTATCGAGTATTAGTAAGACACTGGTGGAGGGAGGGGTTGACACACGATTGACAGGAGTGAGTTCTGGCTCGTAAGGGGCTGCCTCAATGGCTGAGACAATCTGAGACAAAATACCAATTCCAGTATGGTCTGGCGGAACAGATGAGTGACCGCCCGCTGTCTCAACTGTAATCCTGGCATCGAAGTATCCTTTCTCGCCGAGTCCTGGAAGAGCAAAAATGGCTCCATTCATGTCTTTGACTCCCAAGCCACCTTCATCAATTATAAGATCAATGGAATCTTTCCCTCTAGTCTCCTCCAGATGCTGGGCAATATATTGAGCTCCCTGGTATCCACTGATCTCCTCATCGAATCCGAATCCGGCCAAAATTGTCCTCTCAGGTGTGAAGTCCTTCTCGAGAAGAGTTTCGAAAGCTTCGAGAACACCAATCAAGACATTCTTGCAATCCGTCGCACCACGACCCCATATAAATCTGCCATCATAATGTGCCGAGTATGGAGGGTATTTCCAGCGTGATTCTGTGACTTTGGGGACAGGGACAACATCTTGATGGCCCATGAACAGATATGGTTTTAACGAGGAGTCTTTGCCCTTCCATTCGAGAAGAATGCCATAAGTATTGATGGGAGTGAATTCGAGTTTCGAGTATCTGTTCCTGGTCAATCCCGCTCTGAACTGGCCGAGAGAAACTTACACCAAAGGAAAGGTCTTCTCCAAGTACTTGTGGAAGTCTTTGAAAATATCCCATCTCGTATCATTCCCCACCTTTCCCATGTCATCGAAGCTCTCGGTCGGAATTTGAACAGCTCCTTGCATATTCTTCAAGCTCTTTTCGAAGAATTCGTCACTGTTGATGGTATGCTTCACTTCATCCTCCAATTTCTCACGATCGCTCGACAATGCCTTCAGTGCTGGATATTGAGGACAAGCTGGCAGATTGGAGTTATGGTCCCAATTAGAATCCTTTTCACCTCGAGTGGCCCTCGTAATAATCAAAGCAAGCACAACGGTCAAAGCTAAGAGGCCAGGAACAATCCACTGCCATATTGGTCGTTGATTCCATCGTCGTCGTTCTGCAGGTCGTGGCAGAGGGTCATCTTCACCCTGCCGAAGGAGTGTATAGTTTTGTGCCTTCAATCTCATCTTGGATGCGGATTGAAGAAGGACGAAGCATGATGACAGAGGTGGGAGACGTGATGATGTGAAGGTTGAACAAGGTTTAAGCTCTGCCGGTTAGTGCCCGTTGCCCCGCTTTGAGCTCCAAACCCCCACCTCCCACTTAAATTTCGTTATGTCACAGCTTTCATGGAGTTTTCTTGCGCCACGGCTATTCTCAATGTCGAAATATTATATCTATCTTAATCACGAGCTGTTGAATCGAGTGATTCTCGACATTATTCAAGAGTACCTCGCCGGTCCAGAGATTGAGAGCCTAGAAAATTTTGCCTGCTTGCCTGCCTTCTGAAGTTGAATCCGATAAGTGAGCGAGCTATCAGAAGTGAAAGAAGGTTGCCACTTGAACCTTTGGAGACTCTGGACGCATGAGCTATCATTCTGGTTCTCAAAAGTCATGGGAAAAGATATCCGGCCTTGTTACAATCTCCGAGTTTGGTCCGCAAGTCACAGTTTTCCTGCAGAGCCCAAAAGTCTAGAGCTCAACCATTGATAACATACTATTCAATTGTCACGCATCAAGTCATTTGCCCCGGTTTGCCCTCGTTGAGTCTCAGAAACAGCCGCATCCAAGCCAATCAATAACAAGAGCCAGAGGAAAAGCAAGCTGCTTAGACCCTACCATATGTCCCTCAAGCACACCGATTCGAATATGGCTTTGCAATATTGTTGGCTATTCTTGTTATAATTGAGAAAATGAGTAAGTTGCTGTTGAATTTGAAAGGCTAGAGGGCAAAATTGACAGGGATCTGAGATGTGGCATGACAGATGGACAAAATATCAACCTACCACACACAAGTTCAGATTCTGTATCAAGAACTGCGATTTTTCAAGCGATTGGACTCCAGTCTTCGAAACACAATCCTAAATTGGCTGTACCGAGTGGCTCGCCTTCACATATTGTTTTACTGCGTGCCTGCGGAGGCATCTCCTGAGTCAAAATGGTCCAAATGTATATCAAGCGAACTATCTCTCTGTTGAAGAAACTCCGAGATATTGATCCACTTCAACTGAGTATAATATCAGCCTATTTTCTCTCCAATAAACTAAAATCAGAACGATCTACTTACTTACCACGAGCACTTACAGACTTCAGTCATGCGTTGGGAAGAAGAAGCCTACTCACGCACGGATTCTGATGACAATCCATTATCGTTGGTAAATTTTATTATCTCTAAAGTGGAATTATCTAATAAGATGTCTAGATTGAGTATGAGAAGAGAGCTGCGGAAAAGAAGCTCTCAAAATGGCATATCATGAGCAAAGGAGACCTCACACTTTACGCCATCACAGGGTACCTACTTCTTTTCTTTGCCTCGTTCATAAAGCTGATCTGTACTGCGCAGCGTTTGATTCTTTCTGGATTCATATGATCTCTTCATCATCAATCTCATGTCGCCTATTTGGAATTACGAGTAGGTAGTCTTCATCGCCTTGCATGAACGCAGCCTAATCCGCTTCAAGATATTGGAATGGAGGATACCCTCCCCTTCTCCGAGGTGCTGTGAATGCTGCATCCAACATTGGTAACATTATTGGTCAAATATCCTTCGGCTTCCTTGGTGATACTTTCGGAAGAAAGTTCGTGTATGGCAAAGAACTCATCATTTGCATCATCGGTACTATTCTGGTCATCAGCCTCCCTAATAGTATTCCAACACCCACTCTGAAAATGGTTTGGATTTTCTGTTTCAGACTTCTCATGGGGATTGGAATCGGTACGTGACTGGTTCTCGAAGCTCCCCTTTGTGTAGTCTCAGGAGTATTTCTGGCTACGGAGGTCGGAGGCAGTCGGACAACTTCCTGGATATCCCCCTAATAATAAAGAAGTATGCTGACTGGTATAGGCGGTAATTATCCCATGTCAGCGTCCATCGTATCTGAGCGTTCTCATTTCCATACTCGAGGTCGGATGTTAGCGTGGATTTTCTCCAATCAAGGATGGGTAAGCATGTCATCTTTTCTAATAGCCCAAGCACTAACGAACATGGGGACAAAAGTCCGTGCGTTCAGGCTGTAGAACCTCGAAATTAAAACTCTTCACATTAGGACTAAACTATCAACAACTCCACCATTATGGATCCTTTTACCACTCCACCTATGTCTCCACGTCTCCCAGGTGCAGAGATCAGAACCAAGCACAAAGAGGGCATACGCCGGCTCTTCAAATTCGCTAAAATAGGCCTGCAACAGCTCCAGGGCTACTACCACCTAGGAGACAGCACAGTTAGGAAGATCCTACTATACGATGTGCCTGAAAGAGCGCGCCCTACACGCACAGGGAGACCCAGAGAATCCCTCAATGAACAGGAGGTTAGAGATATTATTGAGTATATTTGCACCGACCATGCAACTAGAGTGCTGAATTGGATCCAAATACACGATGAATTGCAACTCTCTTGCTCTGTCAAGACCCTCAAACGCCGCTGCAAAGAAGCTGGATACTACTCTTGTATCTGCTGCCAAAAGCCCTACCTCACTAAGACCCAAGCCAATGCGCGGTGGCTGTGGGGGATAGCACACATGTTTTGGACTATTTGGGAATGGAGTCAGATACTGTACTCAGATGAGGTCACATTTCAAGTTGGAGGGAAGAAATGCAAGCAGAGGTGTATTAGGAATAAGAAGGAACGCTGTCATCCTAACTGCATTCAATTCCAAATGCATAGAGGTGGCACTATTCCTGTACACTTCTTTGGTGCTGTAGGCTACGGATACAAAAGTCCATTGATCAACATTCATGGAACTGGGAAGAGTGGGGCATTTACACAAACTGATTACCTTGCTCAAGTACTCAAGCCTTATATTCAGGATTTTTTAGCTGCTTTTGCGGCTGTTTTGGGGCCTGGGAAGACCCCTCAGTTCATGGAAGACGGCAACTCTGCTCACGGCCACAAGACTACTAGCAATATTTGTGCTACTTGGCGTACTTCTATGGGTATTACTCTATTCCCCATCCTGCAGTTAGCCCTGATATGAATCCTATTGAGAAGTGCTGGAGGAGAATAAAACAAGCTCTCCATAGGCGCCTAAGGCAGCCAACAACTGAGGTTCAAATGGTTGTAGCAGTATTAGAAGAATGGGACAAAATTCCTCAGGAATGGATCAATGGGCTTATTGAGCAGCAGGACTTCTGGGTACACGACTTAATTAAGCGATGTGGCTGGTCTACAGCTAATTAATTAATAAAATTCATGATTCTGATGCCCTGAACGCACGGACTTTTGTCCCCATGTTCGTAAATCATTACTAGGGAACTTTTACTGGATCTGTAGCTACAATCATCATCGTCAGCTGCTTCAGGAAAGCGATCAAAGACGAGGACCAATACAATCAGCTTGATGCCGTATGGAGAATTCAAATGGGAATTGCTCTTGTTCCAGCATTTGCAACTCTCATTCCTCGTCTTCGAATGCCCAAGGAAGGAAGTACATTGAATCTCAAGCACTCAACACCCCCGCCTCGCCAATTTCTGCTCACCACTCTCCTGATTCAGATACACCGCTACAAACATTCGTTGCTGGAGGAAAAGCTGTGCTAGCCAAACCGAAAACACTCCCTGCAGTGCCAACTGGAGATACTGATCTCGAAAATCTTGCAAAACCACAATCACGAAGAGCCCAACTCAATACATTTTTCGTGTACTTCTCTGAATGGCGACATCTGAAGACCTTCATCGGTACCGCCTCATGTTGGTTTCTACTTGATGTAGCCTTTCACGGAACCAATCTTAATCAATCAGTGCTTCTCGCTGATATTGGATTTGCTACTGGAGCTACTCACTACGATGTTTTGATGCGTAATGCCATTGGAAATCTCATTATCGCTGTTGCGGGTTACGTCCCAGGTTAATTTTTTACAATCGGCTTGGCTGAAAAGCTTGGAAGAAAATGGATTCAGATTCAAGGATTTTTGATGTGTGCTCTGATGTTTGCTATTCTGGCTGGTGGATACATGCATCTCAGCACGGCAGGGAAATTCACCTGTTTTGCAATTGCCCAAGTAAGCTCATACTGTCCGCTCTCTGGTCACTGATTCATATCTTGCAGTTCTTCTTCAATTTCGGCCCTAATGCGACGACATTCATCATCCCAGCAGAGGTTTACCCTTCCCGTGTCCGTGGTTTCGCTCATGGTCTGTCTGCCGCCACCGGAAAGCTTGGCGCTATTCTCTCAGCATTATTGTTCAACTACCTTGCTGGTCCCAAAGTCATTGGCCTTGCAAATGTCCTGTGGATCTTTTTTTGCTTGCAATATTCTAGGTTCCATCATAACATGGTTCTTGATTCCCGAGACAAAAGGTAGAGATGCGGATGTTATTGATTTCGAAGAGTGGCAAGAGAAAAACGGGATTGAAGAGTCAGCTTGAAGAATCATTCATTGAATGTCTCAAAGAATGGCGATCTATTCGAAAGTGTCCTTCTTTACATTGTCAAGCTTCTTTGTCCAGCCTCGTCAAAATTCTAGGATCCCAGGTCGAACAAATCATTTCAAAGGTACCTCTGATCCAATTGGGTACACTTAATTACCCCCGCCGAAATTCTTGGCTCCCTTTTCTAAGGATCTAGTGTCGCTGAATCCTAGTCTATAATGCGTCGTTCTTCACGTCCCACATCTGATCACCCAATTCGATTTCCCAAGCCACTTTCGTCACGAAGGGCATCTTGTATGGCCGGTACTCGGGCCACTTCTCCTTGATTAATTTGATCAATGCATCAAAGACAACTCTATACCCTGTTGGACTTATATGCAATCCTGTTTATATCAGTATCTCGTTCTGGGCGCGCATAATCACATACCATCATATAACAGATCAGCCAGTACTTCATTCTTTCCCATTGCCTTCGAGCCTGGTAACGGCTCTCCTGTTTTCCAACCAGCCTTCTCCATGAATAATGTCCATACATCCACAACATCAACATCTGTTTCTTTCCCCACCTCTCGCACAAGTTCAGCATATTCGGCTGCATCTTTTGCTTTTCGAACTTCTCCGGCATATCCCCAATCTTCTTGGAATTTTTGCAATACATTCTCTTCGAATGGTGGTGTCGTAAGCAAGATGATGTGTGGCGAGTGCGCTTTCACTGCTGGATGGTTTACGATCTGGTTGAGATTTTGCTTGAAGCGGTCTGCCGGGACAAATTGTCCCTGTTCAAGATTCTTGTTGGCATCATTGGCGCCGAACCATATCGTCTATGTGTGATGAGCTAGTATTCCGTAAAGAGATGTCGAGCTTACGAGGAACTTGATTGGAGCTTGGGATGGATTTGGGAGTACTTTAGCTACTACTTCAAGGGCGTGGTCTGAGGTATATCCACTATCTATCATTAGCAGGTTTCTCCTTAGTACGAGGAAAGACTTACGAAAAGCCTCGATTAATGACATCTAATCTTCTCACATATGCTATCGATGTTTCAACAAATCACTCTTTCCCATTCCAATCCAATAACAAACCTGCTTGTAACTCCGCGCCTAATCCAAACCCTCTGGACTGATCATGTGAACCTTGTGTGATGCTGTCCCCTTCGAGCGTCAGAGGTTGCTGCAATCCAGGGAGGGTAGTTCTGACCAAACATCAAAAACTGGCCTAGTGGTTCCTGAGAATTTGTTAGCTTTCGAAAGCAGTATCGGACAGAAAAATGTTACCATTCCCAACAGCTAGTTTAATGTTACTTCTTTGGTTGGTAAAGCAATGTAGAGATTGGGGCTATAATTTTCTGCGGGCAATAGCGATTTGACGTCTAGACGAAGAATGATCGACTCTAGTCTATTTTCAGAAGACCGAGGCACAGGACTTTCACTACCCAGGTAGCACTGTGGAATCTTGGATGTCTTGTCAATCCGAATATTGCTGCGAGATTCTCAACCCCACCATTGACAAGGAGGGGCGGGGTCATTTTCACGTGATGAGAATTTAGGCTATTTCCTGTACATGCAATCCTTCAAAGGTTCTGCAGAATTTCCACCAATGAAGTTCTCGAAAATGAAGCTATTCAGGGCTTTTCGGTCCATGAGCCGAGCGTGACAGACCCTTGCGTGGTTCCACTGCTTCGGTACGAGCTGATACGAGGATGATCGCGACCTCGGTGGAAGCTCGACTTCTGGACTCGCGTTGCTGTTGTTTATTCTTTTTGGTCTCAGAACTTTTCTTTGTTGTTCCGCAAAACTGATTTTCCACTGCAATCTTTCTGATTTTGAAACTCTTTACCTTTCTCAACTGCCATCATGGACTACGACAGAGTCAAAGACTTGAAAGGCGTTCTTCGAAACGATTTCTACTGGGGCTATGCTACAGCTGCGACGCAGGTTGAAGGCAAGTTCTCTCCGAGTCTCTAGTTTCCTCACTAATATCGTGAAGGCGGATGGAATGCAGATGGTAAAGGCGAATCAATCTGGGATCGCTTTGCGCATACGCCAGGCAAAGTCAAAGATGCAAGCACACCAGACGATGCTGTTCTCTCATACTACAAATACAAGGAAGACGTTGCTCTGTTGAAATCTTACGGTGTGACTGGGTATCGCTTTTCCCTTTCATGGTCGCGCATAATTCCTCTCGGCGGGAAAGACGACCCCGTGAATGAAGCTGGCATACGATACTACTCCAACCTCATCGATGAGCTACTTGCGAATAAAATAACCCCATTTGTTACTCTCTTTCATTGGGACACTCCTCAAGCGTTGGAAGATCGATATGGTGGAATGCTTAACAAGGAGAAATACACGCCAGACTTTGTTCGGTATGCTTCAGTCTTATTTGAACGATTTGGAGATCGAGTTAAGCATTGGATAACATACAACGAGCCTGGAGTCTACACCCTTGCAGGCTATGCAGCAGGTGTTCATGCACCAGCTCGGTCTTCCAATCGAGCTTTGAATGAAGAAGGGGATTCAAGCACAGAACCTTTCATCGTTGGGCATACCGAGCTAGTTTCTCATGCTTATGCCGTAAAGTTATATCGAGAAAAATTCCAGAAAGAGCAGAAAGGGATAATTGGTATTACGCTGCACGGGAATTATTCAGAGCCGTGGGACGAAAACGATCCACTGGACGTCGAAGCAGCAGAACGAGCAAGAGAATTTGAAATCGCATGGTATGCAGACCCAGTCCACAAAACTGGAGATTATCCAGCGAGCATGCGAGCTCAGCTTGGTGATCGACTGCCACGATTCACAGCAGAGGAATCGAAACTCGTGCTGGGAAGTTCAGATTTCTATGGCATGAACAGCTATACCACCTTTTACATTCGACATAAAGATACACCTCCAGAGCTTAATGACCATTCTGGAAATGTGGACAAATTGGATACGAACAGCAAAGGTGTGAGTCGAGGTCCAGAAAGCGATACATATTGGCTCAGGACAGCGCCTTGGGGATTCAGGAAATTGCTGAATTGGATATGGAAGAGATATGGGGTGCCGATATACATTACTGAGAACGGGACAACAGCGAAAGGTGAGACGGAGCCAAGTGAGGCAGTCCTGAATGACCAATTTCGAATTGATTTCTTCAACGGGTATTTGGAAGCGATTGGAAGAGCGGTTAAAGAGGATGGAGTTGATATTAGGAGCTATTTCGCTTGGACCTTTACTGATAATTGGGGTAAGTGCTGCTTTCTCTTTGTCGGACCTGGACTGACATGATGCAGAATGGGCAGCTGGTTATACTGACAGATTTGGTGTGACTTTCATCGACTTTGAATCCGAAGGAAAGAAGAGATACCCAAAGAAGTCGGCGTATGTGGTCAAGGATTTATTTCAGCATATGGTCAAAGCATGATCCTTGCTCAGCTTAATTGTTGCTCACTGGTATGGCACAACCAGGTCTTGAAGACGTACTTTCAAAGGCATATCATTCGCCCTAAGATCTTGGGACATTTGCACCCGCAGACAGCAGAGTTGGAGGAGGCTCTATAGAATGCACACCTCTCCCCTCGAACCTCGCAGTCTTGCCTCCTGAAAACTTGATCATTCCAGTCTTGCCCAACAAAGATTTCACAATCACACGCCCCTTGATTACCCCATCCTCCCACTCAAAATCAACTTCAAATCCACCACGAGCTCTGACACCTTTCAAAGAACCCACATTCCAAGATTTCGGACAAGCAGGTAGCAATTCAATACACCCATCATGACTTTGAATCAACATCTCCACAATTCCTGCGCACCCACCGAAATTCCCATCAATTTGAAACGGAGGGTGATTATCGAGCATATTAGGTAGTGTAGAATCTTTGAGCAATCTGCAAATATGTTCCAAGCATCCCTCAGCATCTCCCAATCGAGCATGGAAATTGATGAGCCATGCTCGACTCCAACCTGTGTGTCCACCTCCATGTTTTGCTCTTCGATGGAGAACAACAGCAGCTGCTGCTGCGAGAGACGTCTTAGTCTTGGTTATGGCATTTCCTGGGTGGAGTGCCCATAGATGAGATGTGTGTCTGTGCCCAGGCTCGAGCTCAGCGTAATCGCGAGACCATTCTTGAAGTTGTCCGTAAGAACCTATGACCATTGGTGGAAGTCGATCGCGGGACTGCTGTACCTTGGTGAGGAAATCGTCGTTGATATTCAGATCAGCTACGATGTCGATGTATGCACTGAATATGGCATGTATGATTTGAATATCGATGGTCGAACCTTCGCAGAGGACACCTGGAGTGTGATTATCTCCGATGAAAGTGTTTTCTGGTGAGAGTGAAGGATTCGTGACGAGGTATCTACCAGTTGCGTCCTCAATCAGAAAGTCGACCAAGAACTCGACGCAGCCTCTCAACACAGGATACATCCGTTCGAGAAAGGACCTTTCTCCGTTGAATGAGTAAGTTTCCCATATGTGATAGCAAAGCCAAGCACCTCCAAGAGGCCAAACTGTATTCGAATAAGCCAGGAATTGAGATAAAGATTAATGCACCCACTAGTCGCTGGCATCCATCGATCTTGAGGATCAGTATCAGCCCAGATGTCCGTGTTATGATGAGCACACCAGCCTCGACACCCATACATCAACTTCGCAGTGTTTTGACCGCGTTCAGACATCTTTTCTAATAAATCAAAAAGTGGTAGCTCGCATTCAGCCAGATTGCACGCGTTTGCTGGCCAGTAATTCATCTGCGTATTGATGTTGATTGTGTATTTGCTTCCCCAAGCAGGCTGGAACGATGGATTCCAGATTCCTTGTAATGTAGCTGGAAGAGCTTGAAGTCCAGGTCCACTGCATGAGATCATAAGATACCGTCCATAATTATGGTACAGAGCGATGAGGCTTGGGTCCGGGTTATCGAGTAGCCGTTTGTCTGTCGGACAGTCAGAGTTTCGAGGACCCAAGTCCAGCTGCATGCGGGAATAGAGAGATCTATAGCTCTCAACATGTCTGTCTCGTAGATTCTGCTTCTCTAAGGCTTGGATAGCGTCTGAAAATGCGACGGACTCGACATCTTGATGTCTGAAAGTTGTCTGAGCAGATACAACTATGGTTGCTTTTGCAGACTTTACAACGAGACAATTGCCAACCTTTTCAATAGACCCGTCATCTTGACAACGAACAGCTACCACACAGCATAGTTTGTTACTCAAACGTCCACCGGGAGTGGCATGCATGATAATTGTGCTATCGCTCGTTGCTTCAATGCTATCAACAAACTCGTTTGTTTCATATTCTCGCTCACTTACTCGAGTTAATTGAAGAACAATTTCTGACTTTATTGAAGACTTCAATTCCACGACAAGCACGTTGTCTTCAGAGCTGGCAAAGACCTCCCGCTCGTAAGTGACCCCACCATGCTCATATCTCACACTCGTGATGGCTGTCTCAAGGTCCAGCTGGCGACTATACTTCTCGACATCCTCATGTCCAAACTCCAACGTGAACATCCCCAATGGCTCATAGTGTCGTTGGCTGTGTGGTGTGGCGAAGAATGCTTTTCGGATGAGGTTCTCTGCCTCGGCATGCCGCTCGGAACGGATCAACTCTCTGAGCCGAGGCAAATTTCTCAATGCATCTCGAGGGGTTCTGTCTTGAACTCCTCCGTACCAAACGGAATCCTCGTTCAACTGCAGCAGTTCTGTTCCTGTTCGACCATACACCATGGCACCGAGACGGCCGTTGCCAATCGGAAGTGCTTGTGACCATTCTGTCGCCGGGGCGGTGTAGTGAACCATGTTGGGGTGGTGAGTCGCCATCTTCTGCTTTGCTATGGTTTTCGGTGGAGTTGACAGCGATAGATGCGCTTATGGGATTTTGTGTCTGTCTAGAGTTCTTTGACCTTGGTATTGGGATTTGAAGTCTGCCAATCTTGCATAGATATCGACGCCCCCTTGCCACAAGCTTCATTTTCGGCAGATCTTTTCCGAGTTGTGATATGGGAACCCTGATTTGTGGTACGATCACTTTTTATTTCCAGTCTTTAGTCGTGCTGAATTACTTGTGAATGCGTGTTCTGGGATGTTGAGCCTCTTGAGTCGAGACGCGGAAGAATTTCTTGAAATCCACCAATCATTGCGCCCGCTTCTACGACCCTTAAGAATACAACGTGGAGACCCCATTGTTGTGGGGAAGCTCTGGGGAACAAATGCGGGGCATGCTCTGATCTATGTTCTTATCAACGGGATGTAGGGCCGCGATTCCTGGTGTAGGGTATGTGCCTCCCGGTGGGGTATCAGATTGAACTTTAGCATAAAGCTTGTCATGCAGTCTTTCTTTGGTAACATCTTCATCCAAACAACAGACGGTGATCGACAACTATCCAGCATGGCGAACCGAGGCGTTGATAATAACCAATTGGAGACTGTCGATACGAATATGGAGTTCGTTGACTTGAAGAGTTCCGAAGTCCATGTCGAAGAAGTCGCTATTGCTCGTCTCACTGAGGAGCAAGTATTCGAGCTTTCGAAAGAGTCACTTCGCTTTAAATCATGGACCAGCTTCAGAATCTCCCTCATCATGCTAGTCCAGGGCTGCAATCAAGCTGGTAAGCCGCCCTCTAACGAACCCAGATTCCTCAAGAGGAATGCTAATTCAGAAATAGGTTACGGTATTGATTGGGCCGTCATCAGTGGTGTCAACGCATATCCAGCATGGCATGCATACTTCGGATTTGGCAGTTCAGGAGTTACCTACGCAACGATCAACGCCTTGATGACCATTGGTACCGTTTGCGGAGCACCATTCCTGTCGTTCGCCGATGTTATTGGACGTCGAGGTATTAACTTTGTTGGAAACTTCATTGTCCTCCTCGCTGCTCTCCTCCAAGGCTTCTCAATCAATCTCCCAATGTTCATGGCTGGAAGATTCTTCTTAGGCTTTGGTTCCGCGTTGATGTCTTCACCTCAATACATGGCTGAAGTTGCTCCTGCACATCTTCGTGGTCAACTTGTTGGTATCTTTGGAGCTTGCTTTCAGATCGGAAGTCTGGGAATGAATGCAGCCTTGATTGGATTCTCAAACATTGAAGGAAATTGGGGATGGCGCATTCCTCTACTTCTCGAAGGACTATTTCCTGCAATCGTCTGCTGCACAATATACTTCTTGACGCCGGAATCACCACGTTATATGATCATGCGAGGTCACGAAGACAAAGCCCGAAAGATGATTGCTAGATACCAGACCACAGAAGGAGATAACCCGAATCATCCACTTTGCGATGTTAT
This sequence comes from Mollisia scopiformis, assembly GCF_001500285.1. NCBI lineage: Eukaryota > Fungi > Ascomycota > Leotiomycetes > Helotiales > Mollisiaceae > Mollisia > Mollisia scopiformis. The sequence goes on from NW_017263593.1 coordinate 1,307,041, forward strand.
GGTCATGCAGATTAAAGATTCCCTGGCATCAGAGAACAGTCGAAACAGAGAGATTTGGGATTTCAGACCATTTGGAAGGAAAGGCGCAAGATTCAGAATTCTTGTTCTGATCCTCTACTCATTCTTCCAACAGTGGAATGGAGGAGGAATCATTGGTCAATATCTGGTGCCTGCCCTGGAGACTGTTGGCATCACGAAGCCCATCGAACAGCTTGGCATCAATCTCGGATCAACTGCTGTTTACTTCGTCTTCACGCTTGTGGGATCCGTCATCATTGATAAGTTCTATCGAAGAACATTGATCTTTGCTGGCCTGATATCGTTCATCCTACTTCAAACAATCGTTACCATCACATCTTGGCAATTTTCCCTTCATGGAACCAAAGTCCAAGCCGGACTTACGGTTACATGGATCTTTGTGTTCCAAGTCTGCTCCTCAACACTTATTGCAACCATGCACAATCTATACCCTGTCGAAATTCTTTCTCTTGCGCTTCGTGCGAAGGGAATGGCGCTGTATGGTCTCGTGCAAGGAGCTGCTGGTACCGCCAACAATTATGGGATCTCGGTTGGAATTTCGAAGATTGGGTATAAGATTTGGACAGTCTACATCGCATACAACTGCATCCAGCTTGTTCTTTCCTACTTTTTGTTTCCAGAAACGTATGGGCTATCGCTTGAAGAGATCGATACTGTATTTGAGACTCCGGGAGTGAATCCTGTGAAGATGTCGTTGGATATTCAGAAGGCAAAGAAGGAAAAAGCCAAGCTGGAGGCTGAGAGAGCTGCCCATGGGGAGTTGTGATATTCGAGAGCCATCCTGATTGTATGCAAGCTACCAGAAATGATGGTCTTACGCTCTGAAAGCAGTTGGTAGATGGAAATGTATTCATTCTTCGCGACTTAATATCTGCCATAGTATCCTACAATCATCCCTTGCCATTGTGACTTTGTGATATCAGCGTTGACCGTGCGTTGAGAAGGCATTATGAACCCTCTGATCTGCGGCGGGAGGAAGAGGGAAAGATGGGCCTGGCAGTCTGACTGGCTGCTCGATTCCGGGGAATTGCTCAGGCCACCCTTCATAGCCATCAGCTTGAGACAAAAGATACAACGAATAATGTCATTTGGATGGAACTTACACATTCGCGACCAAACCGCTGCTTCAAAACTCCATTGGAGGTAATCTTGAGAGCATCTTTCGCTGCAGTGCTTCGGATATGCTTGTTCAGTTCGGAGAAACGCGGGCCAGAACGTTTCACGTTTCCCATATTCATTGGCCCGCGCGATCATGTTTTTCAGTTGACTTTCGCACATTGTGTTTGCGGGCGTGTTTGAAGAAGTTGGAAGAGGTGGTGATGGGAGTGTTTCGTTGACTTGGAAAATCTTGGTCGTAGCTGCGGAGATTAGATCCAAACCACAACTAAAAGCTACAAGTTACAAGCGAGTGAATTGATCCCGATCAAATCGGTCATATGAAATGGTCTATTTGCATTGTGCGGGGGTGTAATTAATACAGCAGTAATATGCAAATATAATTCCAGCTGCCAGTTTCCAGCATTACACTCTTTGTCATGCACTTGTTTCTGATTGACTATTGAAGACTATCAAGTTGCTCAAATGAGAAACAAGTTCTTTTTTGTCTAATTATCAGACCAAGATTCTGATATTATCGTTAAGATGTTGTGTGGCAAATCTACTGATTGCTAAAGAAATACCATTGCCTATTATATTCTAACTTGTCCATCTTGTCCCAATCAGCCATATAGTTTTGGCTCGTCGAAGCATACATAAACTCGGATTGGAAGATTTTTCACGATGCATCATGTGGAGATCCTTTGTGCAGTGGCCTTCTGCTTCCAATCAATATGTGGTTTTGCATCTTCTCGTGACGAATGGGGCTCGCGCGCGTAATTCTCGCTTCGAAGGGGTAGGTACCTCCTCCAGCGACGCCAGTACCCCCATGACAATCATAAGTCGCGACGAAAGAGGCTCCCGTGATTCTCACTTCAAAGGAGTGCCAGTCACCAATACTTAGGTATGTCCCTCCAGCCACGCCAGTGTGACCCTCACGACATAAGTCTGCAACGACACAGAATACAAACCGGAGCAGAGCCAACGTGGCATCGTGACGAAAGGGGCTCGCGTAATCTCGCTTCGAAGGAATGCCACCAATACTTAGGTAGGTCCAGCGATACCAGTGTGACCCTGGCGACAACCATAGCAACGACACGAAATATAAACCGGAGCAGAGCCAACGTGGCATCATGACGAAAGGGTCTCGCTTCGAAGGAGTCCTGCCGACCATCAATCCTTCCCGCGACGCCAGCGAGACCTTCGCGACAACCATAAGTCTGCAACGAAAGGGGCTCGAGTAACTCGCTTCGAAGGAATGCCATCAATATCTAGGTATATCCCTCCCGCAACGCCCGTGGGACTCTCGCGATAATCATAAGTCTGCAACGACACATAGAAGTGTGGCATCGTGACGAAGAAGGCTGGCTTAATCTTTGGTTCGAAGGAGTCCTGCCGTCCATCAATCCTTCCAGTAACACCAGTGACACCCTCACAACAACCATGACTCTGCAACGACACAAAGTATGATCCGGAGCAAAGCCACCGGTGAGCCCAGGTTGCATCGTGACGAAAGGGGCTCGCGTAGAAAAATCTCGCTTCGAAGGAGCATCAAGATTCCAGCAGGCTAGTGTGACCCTTGCTGCAACCATAAATCTGCAACGACACAAGATATAAGCAGCAGTAGAGCCTAGGTGGCATTATAAAACTCTATCCAGTATTATTTCGTCGTTTGCTTTTCATCATCAAACAAAGGGTCACGTAAACAAGTCATCACACGAGCAAATTATTCACAGACCACTGTTGATTGTCATTCTCAGACGTACTCTATCCCAGATGTAATCTAACCCAGATCCAGTCTACCCCAGATGTAGTGTGCCCCAGATGTAATATACCCCAGACGCAGTCTATCCCAGAGCCAAGTATTTAAGGACGCGCAAGCAATTCCTCAGCCAAAGCGTCCAGAAATGCATCCGCTTGTCTCTTGGCGTCACTCGATGGTGATGATCCACGAGATTGTAGAGGTTGTAGCGGGACTGGGGATGGAGAGCGCGGTCTTCGAGCTTCATAGCGTGCAACGTCGTAGTGATACCTATCCAGATCGACTTCGTAGCGGCGTTGTTCCTGTCGGTATTGTTGGACCCTGTACAATAGAGCTTGCGGAAGACCACCAGCCCTATACTGGCATTAGTATCGAGAAGAGAAAGCCGAGAATACGTGTACTTACGGACGCCAGTCTGCAGAAGGTTGGAAATTCTTGTCATGGAGGTATGGATATGCGTGCTTGTTAAAGTGGGCATCTGCATCCTGCTTTCCTGCACTGTGTCAATTGTACTCTCTGAGATCGTCGGGTAGGCGCGGTGTGAGGTGAATGGGGAGAGGGACTCTCTGAGATCGTCGGGTAGGAGGGGTGTGAGGTGAATGGGGAGAGGGACCCCCCGAGGGCGACTGGAGGCCATATCCATGTTGCGACTTACCATAAACCTTTCGAGTTGTCATGCGAATCGCCTTTTGGACAGCCTCAACTTGACCTAAGTCTGGGTATTTGTCGTTGTTGTAGGCCTCGTAACCCTCGAATACAGCCTTGAGCTTATCTACGTCGCCACCTTTTGCGTTCCACTTCCTGTTTAAGATATCCAACTGTTCTCGTACGAAGCTGTCAACTATATCCCGTGGCCACTTGAAAGGAGAAGGTTCGACTGGTTTGCGCGGACGGTGTGCCATTTTCGAGGTGGTAGTTGATGGTTTTGAAAGAAGTTCGAAGGAAAAAATTGTTTGTACTCGGCAAACGTGCTAAGAATGGAAGCTCAGGCTGCTTGAAGCGATAACAATAAGGACACTAAGCCTTGCGTAAAGCCACTTGAGCAAGTCACGTGTAATAAATTTAGTAATGGGGTTGTATTCCCTTTCCACCACAAGAACTGTGCCGTTGCTGCCTACTCTTTGACATAGCATTGCCTACTATTTCACATAGCATTGAAGATGGTAGCTCATATTGCATATGTGAGCACCAGGTTCCAACATTCTGGAGTTACCTGGACAAGTACCAAGTCGGAGACATCTTCTCCTCTCAAAAAAAATCAAGCTAGTGCCTGGATGATTGGATCTCTTTCACACTGCGGCATAAGCCATAAGCGTAAGCGCTACTCCCAGTTTCCATCCTCCTTTCAGACTCCCTGCTGGATTTCCCTTCGTCGTAGTGTTACCCAGCGGCCAGCAATTGAGGAGACAGAGCTACTCGCAGCCGTGCTATCCGATTTCGCCAACGAAGTAATCGTCGGGCTCGTAGTTGCTTGGGTCGAACTCCCGCTCGCATTCGTCGATACCGCCCCAGTGTTTGTTGCTGCTGCTTCGAAAACGCTCAATGAGGCCAATCCAGCAGTAATCTTGACAGGTATAAAAGGAGGTGGACCGAACAAACTAGCTTGGTAGTCGATGTAACTTCCATATTGATCCAAACCAAGCTTCCGTCGTAGGTTATCGTCGTGTATGGATATACCGTCGTTATTGCATCTGTATAATCATTGTTGAACGAGTTCGTGCAGATCGCTGTACTTGCTGTAGTACCATTGAAAGTACATCTCTCAGACAATGTACTGCTTCCCATTAGCTGAGGTCTGTTTGCGAGAGAATTTTCTTACAGTCCATCGGTTTCTGATGCTGGATCTGCGTATGACCAATGCATGGTGCTGAGTCCTTGAGTGATGATTATCGGATTGTCCCAGGCAGCATAACCACAAGATGATATCGTGGCACAGTTTATGAGAAATGTTGCAGCCGTCGAGTCCTGATTTTGTCAGCTGTGTTTATCAGAGAATGGACAGAGCTTACAGCAGCAATCACAGAGCCGACTAGATCTCCAGGAGCGGCGTCTGAATCTTGAAAAAGTATATTAACCACATCGGGAGGTGTGATCAATGGGAGAGGATCAGGAACCCTGGGCCATTGGGAGAATACTAAATCGACGCAAGCCAAAACTAGCAACGAAGTCCATTGCATTGACAGCATCTCGAATGGAGAGAGGAACGATGAACAAGAAGCATTTCGGAAGCAACATCGTGGTTTAAGGGAACTATATCAACGGAGATTGATGTGCCACACCCCGCCTTGAAATATTATTTTGCAAGAGCAGGCCAGTCAGAAGTACAAGGGCAGAGTTTCCTACGTTCCATAGAAAGACCAGAAGGAATAATTCCTATTGGCCCGTACCAAACATGCCAAGACTCGTGAAGTTACTGTAGCCGAATGTGGGATGTTGGATCCCAATCGAGCTGGAGAAAGGAGAACGACAGGGGTGACTTAGATTGACTTCAATAAAGAGGCGTTCACAAGTCAAGATTGTTCTACATGACTTTACTTTTCAACTCAAGAAGCTCACTATTCTAGAAGTCACTCGAAAGAGTCGTGCATCCTTTGAGGTAAGAGTTTGGGGCATAGGAGATACTTCACTCTTTAGTTCAGGGGTAGCGGGGTTGATCTCGCCTCACTCTGAAATCTCGAGCAGCTTTGAACCTGCAAATTTACTTTGGCAGCTATGATTAAATAATTTGATGAAGGAGGTATGCCATGAGCCTCTTACAACAACACCCTGATACCTCCTCTTTTGATCAGTAATTCATCCTCCAACACGTGACTACCCCAGGATTTAGTCGGCGTTCTCGGTCAAAACAGACCTCGGCATCTCCCCACGCTTACGGAGTTTTTGGACTTCCTCAAAAACACCAAGCACTCCCCTCCATTCTGCAACACAACACAAATCCTCTCTCGCACGAAAACGATATCACAATGGCAGGCGAAAGACTCAGCTCTATCCTCAAGCACTTGACACCTGGATCTTCAGGATTGTCTACAATGTCAGCATTCCTCTCTACGTCTTGTAACACATGCTAACCTTTGTCAGTACTGCGAAGCATGCCGACGATGTTGTCATTACTCTTGCGATTCGAACACCACTTGCCAAGGGTTTCAAGGGAAGCTTTAAGGACACAGAACTGGATTATCTTGTCTACTCGTTGCTGAAACAAGTCGTACAAAAGTCCAGGATTGACCCACAATTGGTTGAGGATATCTGCTGTGGCAATGTACATTTTGCGCACGATCTGGCAGAACATAGCTGATATTTGTACAGGTCTCGGATGGAAAAGCTGCCTACAAGCTTCGAGCTGCCGCTCTTGCAGCTGGCTTCCCAAATACGACTGCCGCCTCTACTGTAAATCGATTTTGTTCCTCGGGTCTCAAGGCTACACAAGATATTGCAAACCAAATTGCTTCAGGAAGCATTGAAATTGGTGTCGCTATGGGTGCAGAGATGATGTCGATTGGTGGTGACCGACTCGAGAAACCGTTCCACCCCGAAATCCTACAAAACCAAGAATCCGCTGACTGCATGCAACCCATGGGTCAAACATCAGAAAATGTTGGCAAGGATTTCAATATTTCGAGAGAGATGCAAGATAGATTTGCTGCGGAAAGTTATCGACGTGCTGAGGTTGCTCAAAAGGCAGGCTGGTTCGAAGATGAAATTGTGCCAATTACTACCGAGGTTAAAGATCCAAAAACTGGGGATCTCAAGAAGGTTACTGTGACCAAGGATGAGGGTCCAAGATGGGGAACAACGTTTGAGGGGTTGAGCAAGATTCGTCCTGCTTTCCCTGACTTTGGTGACAAATCGACTGGTGGAAACTCTTCTCAAGTTACTGATGGAGGTATGTTTCACTACCCACTGCTGTCCCACTTACTGATTTTGTAGCCGCTGCCGTTCTCTTGATGAAGCGTTCTCGTGCTATCGAACTCGGCCAGCCCATCCTTGCCAAATATGTTGGAGCTACCGTTGCTGGTCTTGCTCCCAGAATCATGGGTATTGGTCCATCTATTGCCATCCCAAAGCTTCTCGGCAAATTCAACATTACTATCGATGATTGCGATATTATCGAAGTTAACGAGGCTTTTGCTTCTATGGCGGTTTATTGTAAGGATGTCTTGAAGATTCCACACGAGAAGATGAACATTCGAGGTGGTGCTATTGCTCTTGGTCATCCTTTGGGAGCAACTGGCGCAAGACAGATTGTCACTGGTCTCAGCGAATGCAGGAGACAAAAGAAGAAGATTTTGTTGACGAGTATGTGTATTGGCACTGGACAGGGAATGGCTGGTTTGTTTGTTAATGAACAGCTATGAATAGCACTAAGTGGCATGCATCAAAATTGAGCTGGCACAGGCAATGAATATGTTATCAAAAGAACGGGCTCCAAATTTTCTCTGAACTCTCTGTATGACTTGGATCGGATGCTAAACTCGTCTAGCAGCGTGGATGTACGAATGTCCTTGAATGTCTTGCGATTTAAATCCGTGCATTCCCATTTACCTTGTCCATAAAAATCTTGTACAACCGTCATAAGCTTATTTTCCGCAGACTTAAACACCGATTCCCGATTCGACTCGAACTCTCTCGCACTTCTACAAACACTTTCAAAGACTTCGCGCTCCACAACACCGCACACCACAACATCAACAACAATGGCCACAACCGATGAGCACGAGACCATCGCATATCTAGAATGGCGCGCAGCTCACCTAATTCGCGATTTGATGGAACAGGGCCGAGGCACATTCGAAGATATTGCGAGAGGATTCGAAACATTCCGTCGCATTTGGGAAGCGCAATATGGCCCATCAAGAACACGAGAAGCTGCGGGTATGTACGGTATACAGGATACCAAGGTTGGCGTTCTCCAGAGGGCTATCAGATCTATATTACAAATATATGATCCCAGATATAGTAAGTTATAGGCATTGAAGCAAGGACAAAACAATAACCTCTCTAGACAACAAGAGTTCGGGCGAGCTGGACTTTCCTAGAGAATTCAGCGATGCGACATTTATTGCAACACCAGGCTGGAGGTATGCTACATTGCTCGGATCTCCAAGGCAAGAACAAGCATTGCAAATGTTTCAACCTCCAGCTGCACCACATCCTCTCCCGCAAGAATCTCAACCACCTCCAGCACTGCCAAGAGCGCATCATAGAGCACCGCCAGGAGCGCAAGTAGGCTTGCAGCCAAAGGCACAGTTCAATACACGGCCAATAGCACAACTAAGCCTCCAGCCAAGCGCAAAGCCAGTAGCACATCCTAGAGCACAGCCAAAGGCACCGCAACAAGTTCAACCCAAAAGTCTTTTTGACAGAATAGGGCCTTTGCCACAACCTCTTAAGCCTTTCGAGCCGTCTAAGCTGACCGGCTTCGGCCCTCGACCGAAGCTACCAAACAAATCGAGTCAGAGCACAGGAAGTTATGTCCCAATGTTTGGCAACGATGCAGACAATTGGCCATACTGGTCCGTTGGTCTAGAAAAGCTCAGAGCTGCGACACATCTCTGGCATGGTCCCCGGGGAACCCCGTTTGCGCCTATTAACGCACACTTTAATATTCGCTTCAAATTCATGAACCGTCGTACACAAGATTTCGGGATATTCTGGGTAGAGCTGGAATCCAAAGAGGAGCCTCTAAGCGATAAGTCCCGGCGTGCTCTAGACTATGGGTGGAAGTTTCTATTGATGTGGACTGAAGAAGTTAGATCGTCCTGGGAACAGAACAAACAAGCTCCATTTATATTCTGGTGGCTGGATACGTGGAAGGAGTTGGAGTGTAAGGGAGAAATACCTGAGCTCTCTCTAGAGCCGAACAGGCCCCCTCGTGCTGTCTCCAGTGGATCTTTGCAGCCCGTTCCAACAAAGCCACTACTTAAGAAGCCAGTATTTGAAAGGCCGCCGCCAACTGGTCCAAGGAGCAGCCGCATAAATCCCTTTGGCCAAGCACCCTTGCCTTCAAAGAAACGGCATCGATCTGCGTCGCCTCGAGTTGAGGAGGCTAATCAAAGGGCAACAATCACAGATTTTGATAAAATCGTTCCTTCAAAGCAACCGCGGACTGGTCTTAAAACTTCTTACGGGGACCTTCGAATTAGCTCTCCAAATTCTGGTCATTTAGGAACAGTGTCTGATAATGTCAAGCTAAATACGGATTCAAGGTCACCAGAGGCGAATTCCACCTCTTCAAGGAATCCTTCTCGAGAGCGTACGAGCCTTCAGAATGGCCGAGGGGCCAACAGAAAGCTGATAAGCACCGATCTCGATATAGCACCTGATGCCAGTCGAAATGCCTCCTCCAATGGCAGATTTTGGAAGGACCATCAAACTGACCGCCCGGAGCCGGATCATCTCCCGAACCCCTTCGATACCATAGTCCCAACTTCTAGTCTAAGCACGCCACGAAAAGGCTCTGAGTCAGGCGTTATGACAGAGCAGAGTAGTGAGTCGGGCTCGAATGCAATCTCTAAGAGACCACGCAGAAGCTCATCTGAAGAAACATGGGTGCGAAATATGTTTGAGGAAGCCAGACAGTCGAATTCGGAGGTCAATTCTATGGTAAGTAGTTCTCCATAGCTCAGTAATTACATTGACCAATTCATTACACAGCTTTCAGTGCCCGAAAACGAGAAGCCGAGACCCGGAGAATCAAAGAGGCCTAGGCGTCGTTGAAGCTAGAACCGTTTTGTGGTGTTTTTGCCAGTGACTAAAGGTGGCTTTGAACACAGAACGTTTGGCTAGATGGACGTCTCGACTACTTTTAGTTAACCCAGATAGTCAAGTTATAACTTGTAGCCAGCTTGTAGAATAGAGTCATTTTCCCTCAGAGTATGGTTGTGGATCTGTAGTATGCATCAAGTGAAAACAAGAGTGAGACTTAGGAAATGGGCCGCCGAGAGACCTCTTAGCTTGATCACGAAACACTGATACATCCCCTTTGCTGAAAACCTAATCAGTCAACTGCCGCCATGCTTAGAAGCTCGTCTCGTGATTACTAGCTGTTGTGCTCAAAACACTTCAATTTGCCGAGCTTTCAAGCCAAATCTTCAAGTACTTTGATACCACAACGCGGCGACAAACGATGATACTCAGCTTCAGACCTAAATCTGCAAGGCATTCGTCATTGAGCTAGTTCAAATGCGCAACAATCTGTTGACCGTGATCCATCGCGATAAGAACTTCTCCAATTTCTTCTTCCGCGGACAATCAGCCTCCACAACCGATCCCTACAACAACAACATCCACGAAAGCAATCATGAGAATGCAGTCCCATAAGAAGCGGCCCAAGTAAGCTTTCTGGCTTCACATTGATCGGTATATATTAATGAAGCGAATAGCATTGTTCCACTCGCGGCAAGCACAGAGCAATATCAACCACACTTCCACCCACAAGAACCTCGTGCACATCAGTCGCATACCTTGCAACTTTCTAGACGCCCACTATATGGTCAAGACGATGAGCATCGGCCGTATTGGTCTGTCACCTTACCGCACCATCCAAGGACATACAGACTACTTTACGGTTTCGGTAGAGGAGAATACGTCAAGGTGGTTGAAGATTGGTTCGGTTTGAGAATCAGGAGCACAGTTAAAGGCAATAATTGCATGACCATCTGGCCTGAGGAGTTCGAGAAGACTGGTAATTCTTCCGAAGAGATTCGACCTTGGGTCGACAAGTGCTATCGATTCCTACAAAGCTGGGCGGACGAAGTCATTCAACGAAGAGAGAGCAAGAAGGCGGGAGACATGTCAGCTCAGGCACCAACAATCAAGGAGTGGCTTGAAGTCTGGGTATTTATGGTGGAATGTGGACAAGAGCCAAGTGTTGCGGAACCGATTCGAGGTCCTCTTAAAGTCTGAGTGTAGGAGTGTATTGTCTCAGGATCAAGAGAGAAGTGGCATATTCGATTTTGGGGGACGCTTGGCAAGGACAAGCCTCGAAGAAGGTAATGACTTAGTGATGTAACTAAATAATGAAGCTTCTATTGCCCGCAAGTCTGTGATTAGTTGTGGTGATATTCGTTTTTGTTCCTTTAAATGTCAATAGACTAGAATGTCAATTACCCACGTACCCACAATCTCCGGCATGAAATAGGTACCTTTTAAGCTTTTCAATGATTGGATTTCAAGCGCTACAAAGATCGCGTTCAACATGTGTTCTCAGAATGATTGGCTTTTGATACCTGGCAAGCTAAGGAAATCTGCTTGAGCCTTAGACAAGACTAAATACCTTCCAAATCGATAAGAAACTAGAGACTAGATCCTAAAGAGTTATAGCTTTGATCGTTAGCGCGCAATCTGTGCATAAAAGAATTTTTTCCCCCCTACAATCCTTCTTCTAAAAACAACAAACAACCACCACCATTCCCCCAACATGTCAGGAAACTCCGGCAAACCACCAATCCCTCCTAGACCGTTCGAGTTTACAGAGAGGGCGGTCTTACGATGGCTAGATAGATACTTCCGCGACTATTTCGAGGAGTGGGTACAAGGTTCCCGATCACAGTTCAACAGCATGTTGGAATTTTTCGATGATTCGATCCCATGGATGAGAAATGATCAACCAGGTTGTGGAGAAGTAGAAGTATTGCAGAAATCTTTCCGCATGACTGCGCGCAGGTTTCTTGGTAAGTCGATAGGTCTTTTGATATCGATCGCGAGCGCACATGGCTAACCCGTATCTAGGTACATCACGCGCAGACAGGATGTTCACAGCTGCAAAATTTCCTGAAATCTTCGATGTTAGATTTCAGCCAATTGTGTGGCGCGAGTACGTCTCTTTATTAATTTTGATAGAATTCTACTTACACAAACAGTGATATTGAGCTACCTGCCGATCTCAGGCAGAGATATAGGGAGTATCGACAGAGAGTCCGACAGTACGAGGACCTAGTGAGAGCTTATAGGCAAGGTAATTGACTCAATGCGGCGTGAAGGTCTTGACTAACTCTTCTCCAGGCTTGTCAGAACCTCAACAGAACATTCCACAGCCTCCCACACCCTTGCCGCCGTCTACAGCACCAAATCAAGAAGACATTTCGGAAGATCGTCAAACAGCCATCAAAGTAGAAGACGAGGACTGAACCCACTGGTCAATTTTCGTGACGATCCAGGAAGGGGACCTCTCTCTTGACCCAAAGCATTACGATATAACAGCAACTCCCACAGCAGACTCAACCCCAACCACAGCCTCAACAAGCTCGACCTACTCAAATTGGTCAAGCTCAACAGCACGAGAGATTCGTTACTGCGACGAATGGAGGGTTGGCCGCCTCGCCATATTCCGCGCCAGCCCCATCTCAGCAACCACAGCCTCCCACACAGGCAGCTGCAGCTTCAGGGGACAATCGAGCTCCTCTTTATAGGACAGATGCTGGTTCTTGGCTCTACTGGTCAATTTTCATGACAGACGAGTACGACTCATTCCAGCTATTCTGTGCTGTCAAAGGAGAGTATGTAAAGCCCGTTGAAGAAGACTTCAACCTCAGGCTTCCCAATCAACAAAGCATGAGAGATAATTACATCGTCATCTGGCCTGAGGATAAGAGTAAGAGAAGAGTGTCAGTTGGAATGCTAGAGTATCCACTTTTATGCGCTGTTTTAGGCTTAGTTCAGGGGCTTTTAGTTCTAGCGGTCAACACTCACTTATATCCTCCTCTGGCTGCTGGACTTCAGCTCTTTAGACTTATCAATACATTCTTTACTGCCCATCCGATTTCCGTGACACTCTTAGCTGTCATCTGATAAAGAGACAGCGACAAGGTGGCAAGTGTGAGAAAGCCTCTTGACCAATGCTTCTTCGTTTTGCAGTCATGGGCCGATGAGGTCGAGAGACAGAGAGAGCATCGCTCGAGCGGACAAGTCACAGCCAAGTCACCAAGCATCAAGGAGTATCTTGTTACTTGGGAGGGTTTTGTCGAGCGTGAAACCTTTCCAAGGGTTTCTAGGCCATTAGTTCAGGCCCCTTTGGAAATCAGACAGCGACGACCTCTCGAACCAGAGGTCAGCAGAGATCTATCGAGACTACGCTCGCGCAAGAACGCGGTCGGTGGCGCTCCCTTGCTACTGACCAAGGATGAGATCTCCAGACCGCAACCACAGGCCGCAACACAGAAGCCAACTCCGAGTCAAAAGCCACGCGGTGGCCTTAAGACTCACCACGAGGCATATAACCCAGAGAATCTCTAGCCCTTGACCGAAGAACAGCGCAATCAATATGCTGGTCTCTAGGCTGGTGAAATTGAGGAACGTAGACTCTGGAAATTGGGCCAGGACAAGATGGAGGAGCTTAAGACCGCTCGTCAAAACTTCGAGGTATGTACCGCATAGATCATTTGCAATTCGGAACGTTTGTATTGGTATCATCTGCTGACATGATCGCTTAGGTGGTCGACAGGATGGCGAAGAATGGCGTGCTTCTTGAAGGCGCATTTGCATTGGGTTATGAACAGCTCCGACGAAACGTTTCAAATCTAGAAATCATCGTCGAGAAGTTGAGGTTCCCAGATAGGGTCGATGATAGTACTGTCGACAAGGCATACGAGCAATACTGGCAAGACAATCCGGATATGCCTCGAGATACACACAGACAAGCTGCTCCTCGGCCCGCCACACAGCAATCACAATCAATCGCCGATCCTGCCGCTCCTCCTACTCAATCTGGAGATGAGGTAGAAGACAGCTTGGCTCAATTGAAGATTGACCCAGCTTCTGAGGATGCGGAGACAGAGGAGGAAGAGATCGTGGAGGAAGGAGACAGCAGCAGTCGTGCGGAGACTGATGACAAGTCCACGGAGTCATCAGCTCCTGCGAAGGCTGATGTTCCTGAGGAGAAGTGAGTAACGCACTGCACGGGCAGGCTTTTCTTTTCTGCGCTGGTCATGCAAAGATATAGTACGTGCTATTTCTTTCCATCGAGACTGATCATACGGGTGATCTCTCTCTTGACCCAACGCCTATGACATGAGATTACGGGATCTCATGCAACGATGTCTTACGGGAGACATCATCATGTTTGTCTTATGGGAGACACTTTATGGATTGTTATGGATGTTATATAGCTAGTAAATGGATATCCTTGGCATCCCCATCCTTTCTCTGTGACAATTGTGAGGTGTTCCTACTTACCTAGATATCTAGGCCAATTACAAACCTCCTGCCGCTCTGATACATCGTTTTATTTCCTAGATATTTTCAATGAAACCCACTCACAATCTAACAAGCAAAGTTTTCCGGCAAGTGCCAACTATTCAATTCCAACGCTATGCTCCGTACTCCTATGCATCGTGTATCTATCGTATATCACCCTTCATATCCATATTTACATTTCTCAACCAAATCTCCACCAGCTCTCAATCTCGCTCTCCACCCTTCAACCCAAAGCCAAGCATCTCTCGCGTCACCCTTTGCAGTCGCTTTCCAATCATTCGGTTCCAATTTCCAAGCAGTTTCATCAAACCCAACTCGAACAATATTCGTAACTTTTGTAGGTCCAACAGGTACATCGTCCAACTTCCAAGCACTGCGATCAAAACCAACGCGAATAACATTCGAAACTTTCGTCACCACTTTCTCGACCTTCTCCGCTCTCTCCACGACCATCTCCTCCTCCTCGTTGCCCTCCTCGATTCTCTCAAGCGAACTCTCAAACCCCGGCTTCCTCACCCTCCTAACTTTCCTCCCCTTAACACTCCTCCTCAACGTCCTACCATTGGGCGGAGCAGGTCCGAACTCCGTTAACGCTGCTGCTGCTCCGCCCCGACATCCTTTCCCAAAAGTTTCGCCCTTTCGGGATTATAAATACTATCTTCAAGACCACCCGAGCCTACCTCGACTAGTCTGGAAAGTCCACCCAAAAAAGGATTGCTCGCTCTTTTGGTGACACTGTTGAAATCTTCTTCGTCACGGGAGATGGATTTGCGGAGTGAGGAGATGGAGCCGGAGCGAGAGTTGTTGGATGAGCGGGCGGGGGATGAGGATGGGATGAAGACTGGTGAGGGGGGTCGTCCGTCGCCGTCGAGACTTCGAGGGACTATGGGCTCACCGTCTTCTTCTTCGTTGTACTCGGCTCGATCAAGTGATGATGGGCGAGAGGTGCGTGGTGGTGGCGGAGGTGTGGATTTACCAACAGAGAAGAATCCTGACAATGGTCTAGCAGCTGGTGGGTTTGGAGCCTGTTGAGCTACGCCTGATTCAAAGAGAGATCGAGTCTTCTGGAAGAAGCTATTGCTTGGAATTGAGGGCGAGCTCACTGGTGTACGGCTGCTGGGGATTTTGGGGCCAGTTGTGGGTCGTCTAGCAAGAGAAGAAGGCGGCGGAGATGAAGAATCCTCGCGAACTGAATGTGTTGCTGAGACTGGAGAGTCGTATGGCCGCCCTTCTGAGAATTGAGATGCATCCGTGTTCAATGTTGGAAGTCTTGGTGATGGACTTGGAGAATTTTGAACACCGATAGGAGACCTTGGAGCATCAACTCCTCCTGAGTATCCCGATGGATTATATTCTGCATGCAAGTTTGATTGACTAAGCTGTGGTGAAATATAGTTTGGATTGGCCGTCGAATTGAAAGGGTCAAAGTCAGCTTGTAGGGGAGAAGCTTGAGGTTTTAATTCCTGATGTTGGTCATCCGCAGGAACATCATCATGCCATGAAGATTGAATTCGAGGTTCTTCATGAGGAGTTTCTTGGAAAGGAGAAGATGCTGCTTCAGATGGAGATGTTGGTGTATCTGAGTGAGCATAGGATTCGAATGATGGCACTGTATCTGCTGTATGTGTTCGAACATGAAGAGAGTTATCTCGCTGAGCATAATCGAATGGCCCAGCTGATTCATCAAATGAAACAGATTGCGGTCTAGAAGCTTGGGGATGTTGTGCTTCCTCGTCACTCATCTGCCTTACGAGAGGAAGATCTGATCTGATGGTATCAACGACATTGGCAAAGAGACCTGGATTTCTATGTGGACTCTCGCTAAATCGATGTATCGGCTCATGTTCAGGAACGGGGTCAAGATTCGACTCATCCAAGTACTGTTCAGCTATATCATCAGTATTTATAGGCTCTTCTGGCTCGCTAGACTTTGCTGGTGATGTATCTTGATACTGGCCAAGCGGAAAAGAGTCGTCGTCGTCATCAGAATCATCATCGAATAGATTGTCTGCATTCAAGACAGTAACTGGAGACTCGGCATGGCGCTCAGAAAAGTGTGGGGCTTGGATTGGCGTTCTAGGTCGAGTATACTCATCTAGTCTGGGCTCAGGACGTTCCAGTGGAGTGAAACCTGGTTCAGTTGCAACGTTATTGAGAGCTCGTTGATGTTCATCCTCATGAGTGGTGTCGACTGGAACTTGAGTGTTTGGGGGAGTTGATTCTCGGTCAACCTCTCTGGAGTGATGCATAGTCGCAGCTCCAAGGCCGAGAGGACTTGGTATAGGTTTCTCGTGGTCTGGATCTTGATCTTGAGCGTAGATGGAGAGCCCATTATTATTTGATGGAGCATCTGGTCTTTCTCCTTGTTGATCGTGTCCCAATTCAGCACCCTGTTCTTCCTCAGCGGATACCCATGTATCTGCACGGGAAGAGGTAGCTGTCATGGGCTGCGAGACATCCTGGTGATCAGCAAAAGTCCCCGAGGTATCGACTGGTTCGTGGATATGGGGGTTGTCTTTTTGATCTTCGCTTTCTTGACGAGGTTCGTTGTCATGAAGCTCCGTCGAATTGTCTTGAGCTTCTGTGCTAGGTGCTGTGTCAACACCAGCGTCATCTAATGCTTCGATGATATGCTGTGGTACAATGGTATGCGACACAGGATCAACGGATAATGGATCGTCTTTCGTTTCCGGTTCTGGATGTTGCATGACACCGACCGATTGAGGAAGAGCTGCTTCTGAGTCTTCGCCGTGTGTCATGGGCTTGGGGAAAGTCGGTGTTGGTTCTTGACTTCTGGATTGAAAAGGATATTGCGAGGCTTCATCGTCCCTTGTCCCTTCTACCATTGGAGTGAAGAACTCATCGCTTGACATTGGCGTCTCCATTGGAGTTCCGTCAGCGCTGAGGCCTCGTGTTTGAGTTTCGGGTTCAACGACGTGAGAAGCAGGTTGATATGTGGTCTCTTGTGAGTCTGGTGGAGATTCTTCATGCTTGGATTCTGGTTCCATTGTAGTTCCATGAGGCTCTTCAATGTGACTCTCTTCATGTTCTTGAACTGGACTGTTCTTGGAAACATGCTCGCCTGCTTGATGATCGTCATGGGCTGGATCATTCTGAGCTGAGCCAGATTCTGAAGCGTTCCTGGCCAAACCGTCATCCTTCTCCTGACCCAGAGACTCGGGAGGATTTCCCAGTGCTAAATTAGACGACTGCCCTTCAGCCTTGGCATTCAACTCTCCATGATCAGTATGTTCGTCGGATTCTGCCTCTTTAGCCAAATCAGCACCGTGGCTCTCATTCCCTCGTTCAGCATCAGAAGTTTCGACATGGTCTCCAGACCCACTTGGCTCTTCATCGTGTGCAGATTCGACTGATTGAGACTCAGGAGCAAAATGACTAGAAGTTGGAGTTTCTGGAACAACAGCTAAGGTGCTGGTAGCTTCTCCCAAACCCTCTCGTGGAGGTTCAGGTGTAGCCATCCCAGATGGGTGACTTTCGTGTTCTCCAGAGGGGGGACTCAGAGTATTGGATGATTCGTGCACTTCAGCAGTATGGTCATCATGACTTTCTGTTGGTTTTGGGGGTTCATCGTCATGCTGTTGGCTTGCTGCAACCTCAGGCATTTCCGGGGCATTGTCATCTTCGACTAGATCCTTCTGGTGGCCAGGTTCCGTTGATTCATTAGCTGGCTCAATCTGTGAAGTTGGCGTGCCGTCTTTCTCATCAGTTTGGTCGCGAGGCTTTGATGAACCTTCGTTTTGACCATCATTATCCTGATGATCTTCGATGTGTTTTGGCTCATCGGAAGCTTGAACAGGAATATCTTCAGATGTATGCTCCACTTGTCTATGAGATGGATCAACGCTTTCTGAACGGCAAGGGTGTTCTTCCTCGCCATGCGAATCAGATGGCAGAGCCGAAGGACTCTCCTCTTTTTCCGCGGCATGCTCCTCTGGCAAAAACGTTGGTTCTTCAGGGGACTCAGCAGTCATCTCATCACCAGCCTTCTCAAGATGTTGTTTGTCAGAAACTTGAGAGTTCTCTTCCACCGGCTGTGAAGACAGATCTTCACTTGGCTTTCCCTCACTCATTGAAGCCTCATGTTCGTCCGGACCAGGAAATTGTCCAACAGGATCCCGAACATCCTTGTCCTCGCCTCGATCTGATTGCACATCCTGCAGTCCGGTTCCTGGCACTGTGGGAGCTACATCAGCGCCAGAATTCCCGTCTCTGGAGGATTCTGGTTGAGCTACCGTTTCTTCTGGGGTCATGTCCCCCTCGGATTCTGGGGTCTCGTGGATTGTGGCTGCTGGAGTCTCTGAATGTCCTGATGGTTCTCCGTGAGATTCAGGGGTCTCAGCTGGGCTTGGCTCGTGGACAGCTTGTGTGGTTTCGGGATGTGTAGAGCCCTCTGTATCTTTTGCTTGCTCGGAATTAGGAAGGGAGGGAGGTTCAACAGTTTTGTCTTGAGTGAGAGAGCTTGGCTGCTCTTCTCCTGCATCCTGGTCTTCGGCCGGCTTCCCATTGGAATCCTGGAGCTCGGAATGCTCTGGTTGCTCAAAAAGCTGTTCTGATGGCACATGATCCTTCATTTCATCGGGTTCTGCATATTGATCAGTTGGGGCATCATGATTCCCTTCCTCGCGAGAAGGTTCTCTATCCGAGACTGGTCCATCTTTCGACACTTGTTCCTGTGTTGAAGCAATGTCCTTGGGCGATTCATCATGCTCTTGGTCCTGTACCTGGTCGGACCTCTTGTCCAAAAATGGAGTATCTGCCTCGATCTCTTTCCCAGTAGGTGGCTCTTCCGTACGCTCTGGCTCTTCGTTCTTGGTGGCTTCAGATTGAGCAGGCTGATCTTTGTCTTCGTGCTCAGTGGTGTTGGGAATTGGAGAATTTGTTGACTTGGGCTGCGCCATCTCTTCAACTCCTTCAGTAATAGTAGGGTTTTCTTGCTGATCAGGAAGGGCAGCAGCATGGGCCTCTGGATCCTTTGATTCTTCAACAGCATTCGTCTCAGGTTCTTTGGAAGTTTGTTGCTCAGAACCAGGTGGCGGGACATTTTCACCAGACTTTGAAGGTTCCTCAACTGGGGCATTCCCAGCAGCTTCGACAGGCTGCATCTTCTTATCCTTGGCCTCAGTATTGTCTCTGGGCACTTCATCCTGCTTCTCTTCCTTAATCGGCAATTCCTTGCTCTCGGCAGGCTTCTCAGCAGCTACCCTTCTTGATTGGGAAGCGTCAGACGTTCCATTCGCAGGTGTCTCTCCAACATCCTTAGTAGGAAAATTTTCACTAACCGGCTCCTTCGCCCGACTCAAAGTCTTCGCCCTGCTTCTGAAATGTATCGTGGGAATGACAGTCGGTGTATTAAGGGCAGCATCGATCTGAGCATTAATCGCCTTTCTTTTCTCGTCCAGATCTCTCAGAGCTTTCTTCCCTTCCTCAACCTTACGTTCCATCTCATCTTCCAAGGCTTCGAGCTCCTTCTCGACCTTTTCTTGTAGAGTCCTCTCAGTGTCTTCCTTCTCTTGTTCCCTCTTGTCGTCTTCCTCCTTCTTTATCCGTTCCCTCTCAGCTTCTTCAGCCTCAAGTTTCGCTGCTCGTTCTTCATCCTCCTTCTTCCGTCTCGCCATCAACTCCTCATACTCTCTCCTTCTCTGTTCCTCCAATTCTTCCGCTTCTTTCTTCCTCTTCGCCTCCAACTCCTCTTTCTCTTCCTGTCTCTGATCTGCCAACGCCTTCACAGCATCCTCATGCGCCTTCCTCAATTCCTTTATCTTCTCTTCCCTCTCGACCTCCAGACGTTCGAGTTCCGCATCGTGAGATGAAGTATCGGAAAGAGAATTGATGCAAGCATGGATACTATCGATATTGGCATGAAGTTTCGTGACCAAGTCCGCGACTGCTGAATGTGGATTTTCCATTCTCAATGCTTCTGCTGTTTATCCCAATGTCCTGGCAGACCTTATACAAACCACCCTTCCTTCAAAACAAACAGAATCCCACTTTCAACAACACAGTAACCAGACCGAGAGAAAAAGAGAGTTCAGACGAACGAGGATGAAAGGAAGAAAAGACCGAACAACACAACATAATGACGACAACATACTCACCGTCCGCTCTCAGGATGACCCATGATAGCCTCGCATATGTCCTTCGACCTGCTCATTCGCTCAAACCAATCGTGCTTCGTTCCGGCCTGCGCATGATGGCATCCGTTTCAACCGTGGCCACGGCATTATGCTTGCGAAAAACTACTCAACCTGCATCTCTCACCTATCAAATCCCATCAGAGGCAGCAAAAAGAAAGTATATCGCATATAGGACAGCTATGATCAGATATACTCCAATTCGAATGATGCGTTGTCGTTTTTTGTTGTGGGAAAGACGTCGGTGAGGGGCTGAGAAAATGGCGTTTAGATCCCCGATACGCGAAACGTCAGTGAGCCAAGAAACGAGATCGTGGTCTATATGTGGGATTATATGCTTCAAATCTCGGTAAAGTGAAATCAGGACTTGTTTCTACGGCGACAAACGATTTGGGGAGTTGATCGTTGGCGGTGGAATGGAGGTGGAGAAGAAATTGAGAAGAAGTTGGCATTTGGACAACAATACATTATTCAATGTTGCAAGACACTGAGGACGTTGAGGTGAGACTTGTAGCGTCATCGTGGACATTACCAGGATGTCTTAGATCCCAGACGACACTTTTATCTCCCATACAGTGGACAAGTTTTTGATAGAGTTTTGAATTGGATATACATCAAGACTCCATCAAGGAGAGCAAAAATCTAACTCTTCATCCTCCCCTCTTCTTCCCAATAACTAAATACAACCCAGTCCTGCCCTTGAATGTCTCCTGATGCCAATCCAGTCAAGCATTATGACAAATAATTCTATATGGTATAATGAAATGAAGTCGTTCTGTTCGTGCCATTCCATCCTCTAATCCAACTTCCAACCATTTAGATGCGTGGCACATCACCCTTCTCAGCTCTGGCTGATCGTCTTCGGTATTGTTCCCTGAATTGCATTCGTCCAACAGTTCCATATGCGATAGTTGCGACGAAAAGAACGGTCCAGATGCTTGTGATGATCAATCCAATAGGAATGATCAAGATGTTGAGACCTGGGACCACAAATGGTGCATCGGATGCGACAACAAGGGTTTGAATTGGTGGGTCAACTGCAGCCTTTGTGACGGTAGTGGTAGCTTGCTCTGCGAAAACGCCCGATACGAAAGTCGCTTCATCGGAGGAGAGGGAGGTATTGACTTGAGCGCCAGTCGAATCGGTTCCAGTGAGGGTAACAGTTGGGACGAGAACCTTTTGAAGGGCAGCACTAGAAGGGTCAGTCATGATCAACACAGGGTTAATGTACTTACGTTCCCATGTTGGTGGTCAAAAGATTCTGGTTAATTTGTCCAACGAAAGCATATGATTGAACCAAAGTTGGTACAGTCGCTCTCTTTACAACCTCCACAGCCCTTGGCCAAGAGATCAACGATGTTGCATCGGATCTCCTCTTCAATGATGACGCATTGACTGTTGATACTGTCGCTCCATTGTATGACAATCCAACCTGTACATTCGAGCTTGCGATGTTGACGAAGTCTCCGGTTGGTGCAGCGATCATGTACAATCGCAGATCGGCCTCGAAAACTCCAGTGCTGTTGTCCAAATACGGCAGATTGTAGCATACAGCCATTCCTGAAGGGTTGTTCGATACACCATTCAATGCCTCCAACGAAGTCGTGCAAGCAGCTTGTGTCTGCGCATCCCATTCCGTCACATTGATTCCAGTCGATGGTACCGTCGGTGATGCTTGCCTCCGCTCCAACGGTTCGATGATCGAGTCCACATATCTCCTCATGCTCTCCTCCATCGATTCGCTCCTCCTAACCACATGTGCTGCATTGAGAACACCCGCCGAGACCTGACCAAGAAATAGAAAAGAAGTAAGCGCCAACATCGTGATGGTGAATGTTGATTATTAGGATTCCGTCCTGCGGTTGATAGAATGAATGAATGTATATCGTGCCTGCCTCGATGGCAAAGTCCAAACAGAAGGGAAAGAGCAAAGACCGGGCGTAGAAGAGAAGGTAAGAGTTTGGAAGGGGCCTGCCCAAAAGTCAAATGGGAAAGGTACTCAGATAATGTTTTGTTTGGCGGTGATTAGAAAGGGTGGAAGAATAAGAACGAAAGTAAGAATAGATATCCACAGGTAGGATTCGGCGAACCAGCCCAAAAAGAAGTTTCGTACGAGAGGGATATCTCATGCAGTCATTGAGATTCGTACACAAGAGGAGATCACGCCGCCTTCAAACTCCTTCATGGTGTGATGGCTGTGCTTTTCCAGACAGGGAGAAACGAAGTGCTCGAGGTCTGATACGGGTCAAGACAGACCTGGCCTGACCCAGGCGAACTTCGTGACAGAGGATGTCGGATCATGAGGCCGAATCAGGAAGAAGCACGAGCCCAACTCCACCTAGGTTACCCATTGTAGAGAAATTGACGAGTGAGAAGGCGAAAGGGCATGAGTGAAACCGAGCTGGATGGGTCCTTGAGACAGCAACATCGTCGTCCATCCTGGTGATGGGGTATGGGATGTCGAGCCAAGCTTCGACTAGATCCACCGCACGGCTCTGGCAGGTAGGGAAGGGGTGGCAACTCTAAACGGCTGTAAGCTCCGTGAGAGGTGGAAGCACGGAGAGTGGATGGGGACAGAGTTACGTGGTCTTGGCTATGAGGCAGGGTCTGTCGCTGAAGTGTAGGAAGTGGTGAAGAAGAGTGTGGCGATGGGAGCGCACGGAGTTGATGGAGGAGCGTTCAAACAAGCTTGGTCGGAGAGTGAAGCTCAGAGCGTATCAAGTTTGCGCGCCAGGGATTATGCGAGACTGCGAAGCCTAAGGCCACCACCAAGCGAGCCAGTGGACAGGCAGAGATGGGGAGCCGCCGAAGGAACCTCACCTCACGATGCGACCGCGTAGTCATCCAGAAAATCCCAAGAAATCCTAATAATCCTATTGAGATCATCGCCACCGATCTCGTTCGTGTCCAGTGACATCGACGGATGCGCTTATTCAATTTCTCGAGGCGCCACGATAGGGACGACAGCCGCAAGTCATGAGCCACTATTGTTCGTCCTCATGTCCAGAAGCGCTGAGCACGTCACCTGAGAAAGTCCAAAATATTGAGGCTCATGACGAATATCATCCACCTGCGATGGGTCTCTCTTCTCATTACAGTACTTCTCATGCGATACGCATTCACATCATCTGTCCACTCTCCCTTTCTCTTGTGTTCCTATTCTTGGCAAGCATAATGGAAATTTCGGAGATAGCTCAATTCTCGCTAGAGTCACTATGATGAAACGACGTCGTCCCTGATCGACTCTAGGACAGGTTCGAGTAGCCTCTATTTTTTTACGGGACCAGCCCTGTGTTGATGAACTCGCGTGGTATGTCTCTAATTTTACATTTCGGTCATGGATTAACTTGATCCGTGTGTAAATACCGAATAGAACGGTCGAGAAGTCATACTATTCCCCAGTCCCCCGCGTTGACTTGGATTTGAAACGTCTATCAGAGTTTGTTTGCTGTCAGTGGAAATTGTTCTTTGCTCCTGTGGCGTACAGATCTATCATCTCATGTTTGACAAGCTTTGTATCCTAGTTAGTGCTGCCGTGGGATGTCACTGAGACATTGTGGCAGGAGGATTTGTGGCAAGGGAGGATTCCTTGTAGCAATAGTGGGGAAAATGTTATCGTGGCCACCATGTGGTTGTGTTGCATTGAAGAAGGCAAGTTCGTCTGTTCTACAAATCCTTTGCCTCATTTGCGTCATCAACGAGGCTATAAATCCTTCCGCCTCGTTTGCCACGGAGGAAGGTTATATGGCCACAAGTGAGGCTACAGATCCTTTGTGTCTCATTGCCACACAGAAAGACGGAATTGGAACGTTGAGGCTACAATGCATTTTCTCTCATTGCCACATAGGTAGCAGATGGAGTGAGGTATCTCATCATTCCCACCACCACAAAGTCAACCCAGCATCATATTAAGTCCAGACCACAACCTTATTATGCTCACGGACGAACACTGCTAAAATAGAATTATATCTTCACCCAGTGCAGAAGATCACCGTTTCAAAAGCTTGTCTGTTTATTAGTGAATGATATCTTCAGCCAAGACAGATATAGTTTCAAAAGCTTGTCTGTTTATTTGCAAATTATATCTTCACCCTGCCCAGAAAAGCATCGTTTCGAAAGCTTGTCCATTTATCTGCACATTCTATTCTTATCTTCCCTTCATCTAAACTTCAAACAAGCTTCCTAGCCCGGAAGTTACGTCTTATCACATCAAGTATTCAGTCCCCTCATTTGTCTATCACGACAACGGTCGTCGACTCAAACTCCTGCTACCTCAACACCATGCACTTAATCCGATAACCACAACTATAGCTCCACGACTCCGGTCAAGCACCGCGTGGCATCAAACCCCCACCCAACCGCAAACCTCCCGGAACAAGCAAGCAAGCCTTCTCATCATCCGATCTCATACCCGAAAATGAAGGACACACGGCCGGACCCAGCCATATTCGTCATCTTCTCCGCCCGTCCCCTCCCCGCTTCTCCAGCCAATCCCGAGAAAGTGGCTGAGCAGCAGCAGCTTATGCGAATAGGTTTGAAACAACCGTCGACTTGGAGATCTATCTTTGTAAACAACCAAGCTTTTCCATCGGCGTCGTTGTTTGCATTGTGGGTGTGTTGCGTCAATGGTGCGTGGTGTGCGGAGAGGAGGTGGTGAGTATAAGTTCGCTTCATTCACAGCTTCTTCGTTTCCAGCAGGGCAGAGACAGCGATGCAGTATCTATCTTTCGTTTCTCTTGAACTACTAGATGAGGCAGAACGTACTCGAGTGAAGGCCCAAAGTTGGAGCTCAGCAGAATGTTTACGCAGATGATTCAGTTTGTATTTCTCATTTGCTACAGAGTGAAGGTTCTGTCCATCCCTTGTTGCTCCTGAATCATTGATTGAGGTAGAAATCAAGTAAGTGAAGGACCAAATTTGGAAGTGGGCAGAGGATGTACAGTGGTATACTCTTTTCTTCTTACAGAATTGTTTGGTTCCTCCCCCTCTCTCTTTGGTCAAAAGTTTTCATTCATTATTTGCTACGAAGAGGATTGGAGCCTAGGAGCTTTGACATTCAGGTTGTGTAGTTGAGAAATTCGGAAGTCTGCATTGGATATCACTGATCCTGTTCAACTGCAACTTTGAGTTCACTCGCCCTCACAAGTCCAAATACGCCAGCATGAAGTTTCTTCATACATCAAGTGATCCAATGCAATAAAAATGGGTATATTAACAATATCAAAATCTACTCTATCACTCTATTCCCTCCCTCTCCATCTCCCTCCCCCTCTACACCCCAACAACCTCCCTCAACCACGGCGCCCTCATCCTCAAAAACAGCGCCAACTGCACCAAAATCCACGTAACAACTAACCCACCCCAAACCCCAATAATAATCCCCAGCCCGCCCACCAACCGCGCATCCACAATCAACGCCCCCAGAAAAGTCCTCAGCTCAGGACTCATCAACAACCAGCTATAAATCGGGATCGAGAGCCCCGGGATCACCGCCGCCGCTTGCGCACCGTTGCTCGCTCCCGCGGCGGGCGGTGGTGAGGTCTGTGCCGGGGTAGGGGTAGCTGGAGCGGGTTGCAGCGCTTCGGCTAGTTTCCAGGCTACGCGGTTGTTGATCTTCTCCCATGTGGCTTCTTCTGCCATCTTGCGGCTCTCGAGACCCATTTCTTCTCTCAATGCAGTATCGTTTCCTAACTTGACAATCTTCTCGACGAACGTATCGAGTGCTGTGGGCGCAACGAGATACCCGGATTTCCCATCTGCGACAATCTCGCTGGGTCCGCCTTCGTCGCGAGCGATGACTGGGACTCCGCTGGCCATCGATTCGAGGACCACTAACCCGAACGTCTCGGTGATGGAGCAGTGCAGAAAGACATCGCCAACCGCATACGCCTTTGCGAGTTCTTCTCCCTTCAATTGTCCCGTAAATTGAACAGTACCTTTCTCATTCAAATCCCCGAAATAATCGTGGATATCCTGTATAACCTGCGGATTCTTATTCCCTCCCACAATCAACAACTTGAATGGGAATCCCATCGTGTCAAGTTTCTTCGCAACCTGAGCTAGGAACTCGAAGCCTTTCTCTGGCGCAAGGCGCGAGACGGAAACGAGGATCAATTCGCCATTTGGTGCGAGCTTCTTGCGCATTTCCTCAGATCGTTTAGCGGGGTGGAATTGTTCGCAGTTCACTCCGCGGCGGAGATTGAGCATCTTGTCTCCTTGCACTTTTGCTTTTTCGAGGTACTTTCGCACGAACAGGGAGGGATAGAAGACTGTGCGGACGCTGGCATGGCGGAATAGGTAGCCTTGCACGGAGCGGAAGACCCATACTGCCCATGCATCGAGCGGAGTTGGGAAGAGGATTTCGCAGTAACCTGAAAGGTCGGTTTGGAAGTTAAGCAGGACTGGGACGGGTTTCTGTTGTTGGCGAAGTTGGAGCAGGATTTGAAAGCCGAGCGAGGCTGGACTGGCGAGGTAGATCAAATCTGGTTCTCGGCCGAATGTTCGTCTGTAAAGAGCAGATAATCGGACGGGATACACGACTGATAATTCGGGATTGTAGGGTAGTGGATATCCTTGAAGTCGGACTTCGATTTCGTTGTCTGTACCTGATGTCGAAACCGTGAGGCTATTGTCGGAGCCGGTGGAAATCTCTGGCGCGACAACAGCTACGATGACACCCTGGCTTCGCAAATAGGTGACAAGATTCAGTGTTGTTCGACTGACTCCATTAACGGGACCAAACGATTCGGTCGCAAGTAATAATCTCTTCCCTCGAAGAGCTTCAGGAAACGGAAGTCCAGCATCATCTTTCTTGTTGCTCGGAGCCGACCTCGAGTCCATTTTTGCGCGGTCGAATAATAGCTAGCTAGGGACGGTTGACCAACCCCTCTCTGATAGCGGCGATAAGCTTCTCTTTATCGGACCCTGCGTCTGCTCAAAATAAATCCTCGACGGGCGCGAGTGAGGATGTCTCCAGGTGACCATGAAAGTATTCCTTTTCAACCCGAGTCAACAGGCTGCCGGCTACTAGATGTAGATGTAGGTCTGCGACGGTGAATCATCGTCACCAGTGCACGCGTGTGGTGGGCGTGAATGAGTGAGGGAGTGACCGTGGCAGTGGCAGTGGCATTTGTTTGCAGCATTCCCGAGTGAGTTGTGTGAGTGACCTCAATAATTGTTTTGGCCATTTTTCCTCCCCCCACCAAGACAATTGATCCTCAGGGTCGTCCAGTTGTTGACAGGTGGGCGGCGTGATTGGTGGTCGTGCTTCTTCGGGAGTGCTGCAGACGGCGGTCTGGTCTAGGGGACTCTACCTGGGTCGAAGGCTAATGCGGGTGATTGTCCCAATCAATTTAGAGGTTCGCATTGCTACACGTGGGGTTGGGATTGGGATTGGGAACGAGGCTGAGATGTGCGAGGAGGGGAGAGTCAGGATGGACATGGTTGTTGGAATGGATAGCCCAAGAGGGCAGACCGATACAGGAGGGGAAGAGCAGGATAAGGGAGAATGGAGGAGCATGATCGGAGAGTGAAGGATGATATCGAGGTGAAAGATGTTCGACAGATATTCGAGAGAGCTCAGACTCAGACATTGGTGGAAGAGGGACAGAGAAGGCGTTCGCAGACCCTTTCACAGGGAACCTAGGTAAGGTTAAGTGAGTTTTCTAGCCTCCCTCTAGCCAGCTACTGTAGGAAATTATCCCTCCTCCACCCAAGCTCTGCCCCTCCATTCATAGATTATGCTCATCATTATGCATTTGCACCTAAATATTACTGGTACTGGATTACTGGTATTACTCGTACTGTCTCTCCCCACTGCGTGCACATCTCTCTCTGTCCCTCTCTCGCCCATCATCCACAGCCTTGACCAACGTGCGCCATTTGACTGCCTCTCACTGGCTACAGTACACCCCATCCCTGGCTCGCTCGTCCCCTGCTCCATCTCAAGAAAGTCGCACCTCTCACCACCGAATTCTTCATCATGGTCAACCATCATTGGCTTCATCCTCGGATTCTGACGGCCTTGTGACGCCGTCCAGTGCACTGAATTCTCCTCTGACTGAATGGAAATCTTGTTAGATGACATCTCTCGTCTCACCCACATTCGTCCATCTGGTGCTGGCCTGCCCATAATCGCGACTGCCGCCTCCCCCTCCGAGCCTTGCCTTGCATGCTGCATCTGATCTGGATATTTTCTCCAACGCCCACAACTTTCTTGTCCTCTCCTGTCCTGCTCTCTCCTGCTTTCTCCTGCATCCTCATTCCTCCGCGTGTGCAACACCATCTGCAGCCTTCCACCTCCATCTTGTTTCCCTCACCAGGAAAATCCCAAGATCATCTGCAACACCAATTCCTGGTTCTACCCTCGTACCCATGATATAGACAACCATTGTCGCGTGAAACTAGATGAGGTGATCTGAATCTACCGCCACGTTCTATTCTCGGCTGAGAAGTGAGTACATCTACGTCTCCCATCAAAAACCAAAAGGTCGGTGAGTTGAATCTCCGGAAAGAGACGTATTTTCAACTGATGAAAGATCCATCTCCCAGCCTCCTTCGTCGCACCTTGTGCCACATCCCTTCTCCCTTTCCCTTATTCAATCTTCACTCCAATATGCTCAGACATCCCTCCTTTCCGGCGTCGACGGTCGATTCGGAAGATAGCCTCGTCGATATCTCCACTGCCCCAACGACTCCAGATGGAAGCTTTTCTTTTAGTCCAGTTCTTCAAGCTCTGAAGCTTCAAGATGCACTAGAAGATGCAGCCTCGGGGAGGGGCAAGCAGAGTAGTACATCTTTGAACGCGGCCATGCAATCAAGTAACAATGGCGGTGTGAAGAACATCTGCTGTGTTGGAGCTGGATATGTTGGTATGAGGCTCTTAGCAGATGCAACTTACCTGCTGATAATCTGCAGGTGGCCCTACAGCTGCTGTGATGGCTTTCCAAAACCCTCATATCAAGGTGACAGTGGTAGACCGAGATCCCAAACGTATCGCACAATGGAAGACGAAACATCTGCCAATCTTCGAACCGGGTCTAGACAGCATTTTGAGAATCGCGCGAGACGGATCGAAACAATTCGGATTCTATAACGAACCTTCACGGCCTGGTTCCTTGGATAGCATGTCGAATGCCAGCTCAGCAGAATCGGAATGCGAATCTCAATGCGGAGAGCACAGAGATGAAATTTCGATTCCGGCACGAACACCAAACCTTTTCTTCACGACGGAAGTTTCGAAGAGTATCAGTGAAGCGGATATTGTGCTGATAGCTGTCAATACACCTACAAAGATGCGTGGTATCGGAGGAGGTCGAGCAACGGACGTTACAGCTCTCGAAGCCGTGACGAGAGAGATTGCCATCCACGCAAAACCCGGAGCCGTTCTGGTGGAGAAGAGTACGGTTCCGTGTCGAACAGCAGAAATTATTCAAGATACAGTAAGTTTTGACGTTTCGAAACTAAGGTCCCAAACATTTGAAGTGCCAAGCTAATCTTTTCCTCTTTCAGCTACGAGTCCACCGTCCCCACCAAACCTTCGAGGTTCTTTCCAACCCGGAGTTCTTGGCTGCAGGAACGGCAATCAATGATTTGCTCGTTCCTGATCGGGTTATTATTGGTTCTTCTCCAACACCAGCAGGACATCGTGCAGCTGCCATATTGGCTTCCGTCTATGCAGCATGGGTGCCAAGAGAAAGGATAGTGACGATGAATGTCTGGTCATCGGAACTTTCAAAACTCGTCGCAAACAGTATGCTTGCTCAACGAATTTCCTCGATAAATTCGATTTCTGCAATTTGTGAGAAGACAGGAGGAGATATTGATGAGGTTGCGAAATCAATTGGTATGGATCCAAGGATTGGAGATAAATTCTTGAAATCTGGAATTGGTTTCGGAGGTTCTTGTTTCAGAAAGGATATCCTATCTTTGGTTTATCTCGCTGAGACTTTGGGATTGGATGAAGTAGCAGAATATTGGACACAAGTCCTGACTGTTAATGAATGGCAACGAACACGGTTTGTTCGGAGGGTGGTCAGATGTTTGAATGGAACTTTGGTAGGCAAGAAACTTGCAGTTCTCGGCTACGCATTCAAACCATCAACAGACGACACTCGAGAATCTCCCGCCTTGGAATGCATCAAGATGCTCCTCGAAGATTGTCCTCGGGAGATATCCGTCTTTGATCCATACTGCGAACCAAGCGTTGTTCGAGACGAGATTCGGAAATTGGTTGGAGATCACGTTTTGAAAGAGAATGGAGGCAATATCGAGGTCTACGCTGATGCGTATCAAGCATGTTCAGACGCTCACGCTGTACTGATCATGACGGAATGCGATCAATTCCGCACCTCACCTCCCTCAAACTCATCACCCAAACTCGGCGGTCTACCTCCCAAACAAGTCAAGCCGAAAAAGACGCCCGTGGATCCTCGTCCATTCCAACGTCTCGAACCAACGGAATCGGAGATCCTCGCCCTGCAGAAATACCTAGCTTCCGCGTACAGTGTTCAAGATCCTCTACAGAGATTCGAGAACGAACCAGCGTGCGAAGAGGGCTGCGAGAAATGCGAGGGCGAGATGAGTAAGACGGTCGTTCTAGACGAGAAGAGGGATGAGAGGTTAGATTGGGCGAAGATTGCCTATCATTTGCAGAAACCGAGGTGGGTTTTTGATGGGAGGAATGTGGTTGATGGGGAGGTGATGCATTCTCTGGGTGTGAGGGTTGAGGGGATTGGGAAGGTGGGGTGGGGTGGGATTGGTGGGAGGTAGAAGACTTTTTCGGGTTTAGAGGAGAGAGAGTATATAGATTGTTCTTTTTGGGGGGAGGATTAGAGGCGTAGTGTGATATTATTAATGTGTTGGAGTTCGGATACCCGTTTTCTTTGTTGGTAATATATACTTATGGCATCTAGTCCTAAAGTTCATTATCTTCTTTTCGGTTTCCTTGATCCATAGTCCATAGAAGAAAAGACGCTGGGTTTGCGGGAAAATCTCACTTAACACTCAAAACTCAAAACTTCACACTCTTTCTTTTTCTTTGGCGCTAAGATCGAGACTTGAAGAAGTGGCGCAACTTGAGATCTTAGACAAATATCAGACAGACAGACTTTGAGAAGAAGGAAGGAAGGAAGGACGGGTGGCGTTCGGTGGCCAACGCATAGGTACATGGAGACTTGAGACATGGCGCTTGTGCTGGTGGTTTTGAGACATCGTGGTTGTGCTGGTGATGGTGTTGGTGTTGGTGTTGGTGGATTTTGTTTTGGCGCTTGTCTTGGAGCGGGATGGAGATCTGGGAGGTCTGGGATGGCGGTCTCGGGTGAGGAGAGGAAGGAGGAGAGGAGGCAGGAGGGAGGGAGGCAGCAGAGAAGGAGGTGGGGAGGGAGGGGGAGGAGAGAATATGATGGGGAGAGAGGCGGAGTTGCGGTGGTCGAGGGAGCATGGAGGGAAGGAGAGGAAGGACGGGGGTTGTTGTTTGAATGTCCCAGCGATGGGAACACGATTCTCTCCTCTACTTGCGATTGGATGACGGGGTTGCAAAATCTCGAGAGACCGTGGAGAAGAGAAGGTAGCCTCATAATTTTTCAACAGTGCTCCTTACAAAGAATGGCGCCCACGATGAATAGTGCTGGATCTCGCTTAACATGATGAATAGGGGCTACCATGATAAATAACCCCCACCATGAATAGCTGCGACTTTACTTTGATGAAGAGCTATCATGGATATGGATAGCGCCCATCATGAATATGGTCCATTATGGCGAATGGCTCCTACCATAACGGATGGGTCTACCATGTAAATGGGGTCCACGATAGGAGTGGAGTCTACCATGGTGAATGGCTTCCTACCATGGGAATGGAGGCCACCATGGTGAATGGGGTCTACCATGAAATATGCGGTCCACCATAAAAGGAGCCCACCATGCAAATGGAGCCCACCATGGCAAATGGAGCCTACCTCGAGAGATCCGGTCCACCACCACCATGAAAGGAGACTACTATAACAAATGGAGTCCACCTTAAAATATGGGGTTCACCATAGCAGATGGAGTCCACTGTAAATATGTTGCAAGGTCAAAAGAAGATTTTGAATTCCTCTCGATTAGATTCAGGTCGCTCTTGGAAAATGATACAAAGCTAACTCTAACATCACGGGAAGCAGAAGAAATGAAACGTGTCACGAAAACTGAAGCGGTCACGTAGAGCAGATGTGAGTGGATGAGTGCATTGTATTGTGTATGTGTATGAGCTGCACTACTTAGCCGCTCCGTCACCAGGAGCAAAGTCCATCAGGACATGAGGCTCAACAGAGCAATTTGGACCTACACATGGAATGCCCAACTAGGCACAAGCTCAACTGAGCATAATATCCATCAGGATATGGTGTCCAACAGGACGAAGAGGTGACAAGAGGACAAGTTCGGGGAGAACAAGAGAGAAGGTCATGCGGGAAGGGGAGGAGGAACATGAGCGACTGCTCACGTCCCAGTATCATACCCATCACCAGCACCATCACCATTGTCTGGACTCACATTGGGACATGCACCCGCTGGGTAATGTCCTCCTCATCCAGAACCATCTCAGCTCTGGCGTTCTCGATTCGTTGGAGGAGAACTTGGGATCGCTGCAGGAGATCCCGCTGCTCACGGAGAGCATCTAACTCCGCATCTATATCCGAACCTGGCTTCGCCTCTCGTTCCTGTGACATGTTAGTATTGAATATACAATCGATATTGATCGACATACTGCTATCTGGCCAAGGACATCGCGGAGCTGGCTCCGCACAGCAGCAAGGCGATGTGTTGTAGAGCCAGAGGTGGCTGGAGCTGTGCTGCTTGGGCCCGCAATGCCATTTTCTCTGGCTGTGAGAGCCGCGATGATGAACCGGGCAGAGGTGTTGCCAACTTTCCCTTCTCCAGAGTTGCTGTTGTTGACTTTGGTCACGTCGGACACTGACCTGCTGGAGAAGTCGGTCCCTGTTGCTTGATCAGCAGTCCCTCCTAAAGAAGTCCCTCGCTCGGCAGCTCCCCCTGAAATATTCCCTGCCGCCGAAACAGCAGAATTCCGTGTTAGAGCAGTTCGCTCCTCTGGATTCTCTGCCATTCTCGGGAATGGCTCGTATTTCCCTATAATAAATGTTAGTATTCGATGATACTAGATGGAATAGACTTACACATGTTTTCCCATGTGTTGCGATCGATGGTCCATCGCGGGAATTCCTCCTCATCCTTTCCCGGATGGTCCGCGGTGGCCCTCCTCGTCACGACTCTGACGACGTTCGTGAACCGCGCCTCTCTCCCTTCCGTAGTCGCCCGCGCAAGCATTGCTGGTATATGGCTGTGATATGCCATCGTGATTGTCTTGGTTGTGTGTTGTTGTTGTTGTTGGGGAGGTTGTATTTGTTTATTTCGAACCAGATCTCAGATTTAATTTTCGATTAAGGTTGACGCGTCGTGCCGAGGCCAGCGGAGCGGAAGATCTACTATCTTTAAACCTTCATTGTCCCAAGATTCTGCAGATAGCAGAGCTTCATAGGATTACTGTCGACTCTTACCACCAGCTAGAAATATCGAGGTTCAACTGTACAGTGTCCTGCTCTCATTGAGACAAGGATCCCTTCCATGCATCACCTTTGCTTACACTCCATCTGCTCAAAATTTACAACTCACGCTCTGTTCAAATCGAAAGAGACCTCTGAAGCATTCTCTTCGAACCGCCTTTCTGTTCTCTTGGATCTTCTCATGATGCTCTGTTGCAGTTTGGTCGTAGTCTACGTTCAGTCAACTGGTGTTACATCTGCTACTTATGGATAACGTTCGAATTAGCTCCAGTAAGCATTGCTTCCGAGTTTTGGCGGCTTACTTTAAGCATAAGCGAGAAAGGGGGAAGTTTTGTGAAAACCGACAATGAACTCAAATATGGCAGCACCAGTGGGAGTGTATTCAAAGCAAACCCAATTAATTCCATTAACATTAAAGTATCAAAGCAACGAACAAACTCCCAGCTAGCAATCCTCCGGCGTATTGCTTCATTTCCGCCCCACCTGTCGACACAACCTGAGTTGCTGTACTCGCTGACGAAGTCGTTGGTGCTGCTGAAGCAGAAAAATTACCCGCAGGTGTCACACTCGAAGTACTCGTGGCTAGTGTACTTGCTTCCGTAGCTACAGTCGAAGGGCTTGATCCGCTGGCATCAGTGGTACTTGCAGCAGCACTTGAAGGAGCACCAATCACAATTGCCCCTACACTCGTTGCTGCGGATGAACCAATTGCTGATGGGATAGGCGAAGTAACAATCGCAGTACCGGCATTCAACCAAGGCGAGACCACACATTGAGATGCGAGTGCATTGTCGACATATTTTCCGTTCGATTTTGAGGGAGTCAAGCTCAGGAGATAAGAAGTTGAGAAGCTTCCTGCTGCCCACGCAATGTAGCCCAAGAACACGTCGGAGTTTTGATTCAAGAATGTGTTCTGGGCACAGAAATCAGTGAAGCACTATTCGAATTAGCAATTGACCCTGAAAAGAGCTGTAAACTTACAGATGATGTGCTGCCTGCACCAGTCTCGCTAACCAACCCGAATCTGCCCTTCCATCGGAGATATGCAGCAGCAATGGCAAAAGCATCCTCAATATTGTCCGTCGTGCAGTCTGCATGAGTTCCCGAGTTATCGACATCAAGATACTTGTGAAGATCATACACCAATGCTGCAGTTGTTCCATCTGGGTTGGTAACATTCAGCAAAGCGTCCGCAGAACCACTGCTAACGAATTGTCCAGCACTGGCAAAGTTCGTCCCTGGCATCAAAATCATTTGCGAAGAAGCTCCTGCATTCCTGATTGCCGTGACAGCCAATTGAACTGTATTTGCCCAAGTTGGAACGTCGAGATCATGAGGTTCATTCATGATACCAAACACAACTCTAGTGCTGCTTGCATACTTGATGGCAAGTTGAGTCCAAAGGCTGGTAAATTGATCGTTAGTCACTCCCGAACTTTGGCCAATAATTGCTCCGTTCCATCGAGCGAAATTGTGGATGTCGATGGCACAGAAAGTGGTCTCGCTGGTTGACAAGCAGGCTTGCATCAATTGGTCATATTTGCCAAAGTTTCTTGAGTCAAGTGTTCCTCCTAATTGATTGTTCACGAGGTATTGCCATGAAACAGCTGGAAGAGGTTAGATCAGAAGCCGAACGGAGTGGGAAATCCTCACGTAGTCGAAATATGTTCATCTGATTATCCGCAACAAAGTGTTGCATTTGTCCTAATCCATCTCCTCCTCCCAATGTGCTCAGAGGTATTTGAGCAGATGATATTGGACATGTTCCCTGAAACAGTCAGCTTGGCCAAAGATTAAGACTTTGGACATACATCAATCGCGCATCCAAAATCAAGTCCAGCGATGTTCATTCCCTGTGCAAATCAGAATGCTGTAAATACTTTCTTTGAAAAGTCCTCACCATAAATTGAACCTTTCCCAACGCCAGGGGAATAGATCTAAGAAGCAAACCCAATTTGAAAAACATATTGAAGAAACGAATGTGGTATACTGAACGAACGAAAGTGTAACAAGGTTCAAATCATCAAGGTTAGAGATCTCCCGACTTAATATGTATAACAAAATTCCACTCAGCCACAAAAGATCTCCATGGCATAAAGGTGGGGATCAGATTAGGTAAGCATTTTATGATCAGACAAACGCCTTGGCTCATGCTGTCAGAAGAAGTGATGAAATGCATGAACAATTATCAGATGAACAACCCACTACACCTGATGCCATGAAATACAGTCGAATCGCTTGAATGGAGTTGCGACGCCAAGGGAAATGTTCAGACATTCGAAGTTTCATTGCTCAGGGGTATGCCGGCAACTTGCCGATTCACGTGCTGGATAATCATGCGGATAATAATTAGAAACGAAACATCGACATGCCAGAAAGCTGCATATGCAGGAGGGAGTCCTGATAAGAAGAGTGGATGTTTCGCCGGTAAATCAGCACCTTCTTCCAGCACGTGATCTGGATTTCAACGACAACGAAGTGTCTATCAATGCCTAACCTCAAAGTCTGCCTCTCCGTCGATCAATTCGATCTCTTTCTTTTCCAGCTTGACGACGTGAGAGTGGGTTGGGCCTTTGTCGATGTCCTTCATGAACTTTGAAAGCACATCGTCCTCGCCTTGAGCTTCACCCTCAACCTGGTGAAGTCAGAATCGTCAGTACATGGAAAACATTTCTTGGGATAGACCCACTTTGCTATTTGCAGTATTCCTAACCCAACCAGTAATTCCATAAGAAGCTGCTTTCTTCCTGGTGTAGTATCTTGAGTTCTGGTCAGGGGAAATCTTTGATTGAAGTAGACGACATGAGTTTCCGTACCTAAAACCAACCCCTAACGTACATCGCATTAATTCATTGTCCCTAAAGCTATTGAAAACTCACCTTGAACTTCACCATGAACGAGAAATGAGATCTGAGGCGTCAGCTAAATCCCACTTCAGGGCCAGGCTCATACTCGTTTCGCCATCGTGAAGGTATCTCGAAGTCCAATGATCTGTGGATAAGAGAGGCATATGAAGCTGAGGCTGCAGGAGCTAGATACAAATGAAAAGGGGAGGAGTATAATATCAATGTCCTCTTCCGCCATGCGTCATAGGTTGGCAAAATGGCAAAAATGGAAGGCGGTGTTGAAGTCACGTGATGCTCTTCAGTTTGACATGATTTAATTAGTGTTTGTTCGGGGAATTGAAGACCTCTTCCCGATTGCTGGAAAGTGGTATCTTGGCGTTGTAATGTTTTAAAGCTTTCCAGGGGGTTGAGTTGTGGTGAATTGAGCAAAGGGAAATGTGAAGTCAACCGATCTCAAAGAGACTGAGGAATTGGTGGCAGTCAGTGAGTATGATTTGCATTCATTGCCATGTACAAATGAAGCATATGCTATCAGAGCAAAAGGTATCTCGATACAAAAACTCAGAAACAGGGCCCACAAACAGACAGATCTTTCCCAAGCAGGTTCTTGGTAGCCATAAAAGCAAAAGGTATCTTTAACAAAGCAAGATGTCCCGTCCAAATCTTTCCATACGAAGTCCACCAACTTCCTGCTTGTCCAGACACGTGCAGCAACATTCAAGCCATCGATCCTCTCTCCGATTCTCCTATCAATCACCCCGCTACGGCTCTCAATCTAGATCATGCTCAGAACCCACTGAGTCTTATGTGGCTTTGACTCGATGTGCTTGAGTAGCTCAATCTGGTCGCGGAAAGGGCCAATGTGACATTCAGTGCAGAACAGGGCTGGTGCCCCATGAAATGGCGAGTGATCCATATGCACATCCAGTTCCTCCTCGTTTTCAAACACAGTGACACATTCGTCGCACTTGAACTCGGTAGTCTGCATAGCTTTTGTCTCGTAAGATGGCAACTTATACACCTGACTTTGCTCGGCTTCATGGGATGAATGAGCATCCTGTGAAGAACCATCGGAGTTGTCGGTACTGCAGCTGCTGAATCCCAGCTTTTCGGTGACGGAGATGTCTGTCATCGCTTCAGTCTGCGTGCTGCTGCTGAAAACTGATACAGGCATATGGCTCTGGGCCGTGTGCTCCGATAGTTCTTGCAGAGTGGAGAATCTTAATCCAGAACAATGCTTGCAACGGAGAAAGTGAGTTTGCAATACATGAGTGGCCAACTCAATTGGGAAGTCATATGTTGTACCGCAATTGGAGCAGGGATACTTCACAGCCGCATTCACCAAGCTCAGGTCATCTTTCTTAAGCTCATGATACGCCTTGATATGTTCATCGCAAGACTTCTCATCAGTGAAGATCGCCGACGGGCAGATTGAGCATTTGAAGAAATGTGTATCGAGGTAGTGTGCTTTTAACAAGCCCGAAGTATTGAAGGACTGACGACATTCCGGACACTGGACATCGCTGCCGAGGGAATCCGCACTTACCTTGGTCGATGCCTCGTGTGACTTAACATGGTCGGCAAGCTCATTCTCTTCCCTGAAGAGTGCTGCACAAGCACTGCACTTCAACAACGCCTCTCTCGAGTGTGCCAGTATAGTATGGCCTTGAAGACCACCGAGGCTGTCGGATGCCTCTAAGCACTTCATACATCGATATTTGTGTGATGTCTTGTGCCTGTTAAGTGCAATTTCGCTGTCGAAAGAAGCATCACACTCTTCGCAGTTGCGTTGGTGAGTCCTGGAATGTTCGGCCAGAGCCTGAAGAGTTGCGAAAGTTTCTTTGCATACATGACATTCGTATTCGTGTGAAATACGAAAGTGCGTAGTCCGGGCCTCGACCGTCTCAAATGCTTCTGGGCATAAAGGACATTTCAAGATGTGCGAAGATGCGAAGTGTTGAGAAAGTACCGCCGTGCTTTCAAACTCCATGGCACATTTCTTGCACTTGAATACATGCATCTTGGTCACATGGATTTTGAGGAGCTCTTGGTTGTCGAATGCTGCCTGGCATTTGGTGCAGGTGATGCTATGCATAGCTTTCGCATGGTCGTCCTTCTCGCGCAGTGTATTGAAGACCACTTTACATGTTTCACACTTGAAAGAATGTGTGGTAGTGTAGTGGATACTGTGCCCAATCTCTGAACCGAAAGTCCTTGGGCATTTTGTGCACCTGAAGACGTGGTCGTCTGCCATGTGCTTCTGCAAATTCTCATCAGTCTCGAAGATCCTTGAGCACTTCTTGCATCTGAACGAGTGAAACTCCGTGACATGGACTTCAAGGTCTTCAGTATTCTTGAACACCTTGATACAGTGTTGACAAGGGATCCGATGAGCAATCGTATTGTGCTTATCGAGGGCTTTTCTTGCATCGAAGGTGGAGTTGCAAGTATCGCACGTGTAAACGTGAGTCGAGTTGTAATGGCTTTCGCGGCCCGTTTCCGTCTTGTACACTTTGATACACTTCGTGCACTTCAAGATGTGTGCGGGCGAGTTCTCATGCTGGTATCTCGCTTCTTCGGTCTTGCAGACTCGATCGCAGTACTTGCATTTGAAGTTATGCTTTGCTTCGTTGTGTTGTATGAGGTCGATTTCGTTAACGAACGACCTTTGGCATGGGTCACAAGGCCATGGGTGATATTTAGCCGTATGTGATTCAACTCTGGATTGGAAAGGGAAATTTCATCACAGTAGTTGCAGGACCAATCGTGGACAGCATCTTTATGCTTGCTTAGAGCATCGGCGTCAATGAACTGCTTCTTGCAGTGGCGGCAGGTAAGTGGCATAGTGACAGTTGAATCACTTTCTTCGAGAAATAGACAGGTCTAGAACAAAGATGAGTATGAAACAATGGTCGCTAAGAACTTCAACTCACGGTTCTTGAAAGGAAGATGGCGGGAGGAGGACTGTTTCGTGGTTGACAGCAGGCAGCAGTATTGGAGAGCGTAAATGCGAAGTTGAACTCGAAAGTGACTTGGTTTGAACCAGACGTGTGAGCAACAAACGCGTCCTGGTAGTCCAGAAGTCAGCACATGGGAACAAGTGATACTCGAGAGAGGGATGAACAAACCAAGAGCAGCCTCCAAGGCTGAAGGTTGAACTCAAAGGACGCGTCGCAGCTTCTGACAATCTTGAGAGATTCACAGTTCGCCAGAGAAGCGGCGGTCTAGAGAGAGTGTTGGCAGCTTGCAGAAATGGGAGCCGCGCGTCGTCGGTCGAAAGTGAAACTTCGTCGAGAGAGGATGAATCGAGTTGAATGACACGTCAAAACGCTGTGAGGAAGTCGAGAAGGTACCCGCAACTGCGTTATAATCGAATACAGTAGGGGATAAGACTGAAAGGGAGTGAGGTTGGGAAGGTTGTGAGGGCGAAGTATCAGGTTGCGGATTGAGAGGTGAATATTGAAAGGTTGCGTGGAAAGTAAACATAACATGTCCACTAGCGCAGCCTTGTCTTCGTCCTTGCTACTTTCCGGAACTCGCTTTCGAATAGACTGAAATAGAACGAAGGCCTCAAGTTCACTTCAAGTGAATTGTCTATGCAACATGAGGGAAACAATGGAATTCAGTGGAGATAATGCCTGTTCACGTGACCTCGAAGTTTGAACTCGAGGTCGAGATCTTCTTCTCAACAGCCCCCGTTGAAGCAAAGAGAGGATTCGGCAAGTCCTACTTAAATTGATTGTTGCATGCCACTTACCTCTCAGACCTTTCACGTTTCCGCACTTCTTGAATCGAGGTCAGCAGCAACAAAAATGTCAGTCATCTCGCTGAACATTTTCAATGTCAGGCCACTGCTCAAGAAGAGACAATGGCAGCAAACCAACGATCTCAACTCCGCACATGGTCGCTAAACACAGTCTGCAGCTGTTCATCTCCCCCGGCTTCCTATTGATGTCTCAATCGCTTCTGGATCAAGAACCAGCTTATTGAACATCGTGCTCCCTCTAAGGACCTACCTAGGTAGCGACCTTCCAAGCTGACACCAGTAACTCAGAGCTAAGCTATGCTAAGTTTCTGCAGTATCTTTAGTGTTTTCGATAGCGATTCTTAAGGAGGGTGAATTCTAGAACAAGAGGTAGTGGCCACAAATGCATCTCTTAGACGAGCAAGACTTGAAACGGAGAGACTATTGACGTATTAATTCGGAAGGTTCTCTTTGGCTGAAAAGGTGCTACTTACTTTTATGAGATCGCAGGTGTAGATGCTGCATGAATCAGTTGCTTTGGGGAGAGATTTCAGGGACCCCAGCTGATCGTTTTCTCTACTCTGCCCATTGTTCGATATGTACCATGATGCCATGAAAGTATTGGGCTTTGCGTTAGTATACACCACACTCATCTCAATTGCTATGGGTGTTTCAATCTTTGCGCCAAATACGGTGTTTGGCGCAAAAGGAGGTCAATATTCAACGACTCAAATCGACACTCGTCGTTTCCCTGCACTTGCATGGAAGCTTTGGCGGCAGTCTAGCCAATCAAGAAACAATGATCCAGATCGCGGCTAAATTCTTGGCACATCACTCACTTCAGACAATTTTGAAACGACGGTGAAGATTGCATTTCAAGCTATTTCGTACAAGCAATCTTACCATCCCATATTCTCTAAAGTATTGTGCACAAGGACATCCACAAGGACTTTATTATTTCCCAAGAACTATTTGCTGTGCACAGGGCACATCCACAAGGACATTGTCAGTCACAAGAGCTATTTTTTCCGTGCACAAGCACATATCCAGCTCACAAGAACAAATAGCCACAAGGGTTTTCAATACCCAGTTCATAAGAACTGATACCCAAGAGGATTCCCCTCGCGAACGAGGACCAAGAAAGAGAAGAAAAGCAAGAGGAGTTGGATGGTGCTAGGTCGCAGAAGCACACAACACACCGAGAAGTGAAGAAGGTGTTCACCTGCGGTAGAAGTCTTGTTGGCTTCCACGGTGATATGTGCTTTCGCTCCTGACCTTGGAGCTGCTCCCACCGCCTCTGCCACGACGATCCCTGCCACGACGATTCCCACGATCCCCGCCAGGAGCGCGATCCCCTCGAGCCTTGAGCTTGGCCTTCAGTTGAGGACAGTCTCTCTTGAAGTGAGGTCCCTGGCAGTGATGGCAAGGGCCCTGCTGGAAGTTACCTGTAGCAGGGCGAACACCACTAAAGCCAGAGGGTCGAGAATCGTTCCCACGAGAGGCACTAGATCCAAGCATGAACCTAGCCTGGGAGCTGGGAGAGGGGGCATGAGGTGCTATGGGGTAGTCTGAGACGTTGTTCTCATCCT
The DNA here is from genome assembly GCF_001500285.1 of Mollisia scopiformis. NCBI lineage: Eukaryota > Fungi > Ascomycota > Leotiomycetes > Helotiales > Mollisiaceae > Mollisia > Mollisia scopiformis. The sequence goes on from NW_017263593.1 coordinate 1,349,020, forward strand.
CCTCTTCCTTCTTCACTACACCACCAGCGACCCGGCCAGGTTGGGGATCTAGCATTGACTGGGCAATGTCGCTGCGCTTGTGATCGTCGTCCTCCTCCTTCTTCACGCTACCAGCACTGACCCCGCCGCGCTGGATCTCATCCAAAGACTTGGCCATAGAAGCGAGTTGGGCCTTGAGCTCTGCGAAGGCCTCGGCCGTCTGCACCGGAGCTTCTTGTGGGTGCTGCTGCTGCTGCTGTTCTTGTCGCAGCTGCTCCCAAAGATCACCTCTGCGAGCTCCAGCGCGCCGATCCCAGAATCTCCCATCCTCTTCACTGACGCGGGCGCCACTGAATGCCAGAGACCTCAGGTTTTGCCAGGGGTTTGCGCTGCTCCAGAAGGGGTCAACCTTGAGAGTCGGATCTCCCCCGTTCCTGGGTGACCGGAATTGCTGCTCGTTCGGGTATGGATTTCGCAGAGCAAAATCCGGGGTCAATGGCATGTGTTCCAAGGTGAACTTGCCCTGAGGGTTTATAATTTCCCTAAAGTCACCATGGAACTCCAAGGGACAACGCCCTTCTCTGCAACGGCGGAAGAAGTGGTATTGCTTCTTCTTCTTCTCCGTCCAGTCCATCTTTGGACACGTCCAATAAGAGTGCTCCTTGGTGTTGCATCGAGCGCAGCCCCTGAGCACTCCTGATGAGTGATTTGGGTTGGGGTGGTTACCCAGTTGATGCACCAAGGAGCCGCACTCAGCGCATAGCGCGTCGGGGTCACAGAAAGGATTGACCTTCTTGGAGGTGTTGTTCTTACCCCGCGATCGATTCCCACCCTCCACAGGTGCATACCCCATTCCCGTCGGTGGGAGGCTGAATTGACCTGCCAGCCCGGAATGGTGTTGTTGTTGGTGTCCGAATGACACCGTGACCAGTGGTGCTTGCATCCCCTGGTATATGTCGAGACGTTGGCCCTGTAACTCGTCACTATCTGTTCCTTGCTGATGCAAGCATTGACTGACCATTTGGGCAGAAAGCGCAGATCCCAAGGGCATGCCCATTCCCATTCCCGGTGCTTGAGCACCTCCCGTCTGCGCAGATCTGTTAGATACGGTCTGTGATATCCATCAACGGCCCTTACGGTATTAGAGCCACGACTCCCTGCCTGTGCCTGCTGTTGCGCGACGGCCTACAGTGCTATTAGTCTCACAACAGGTGAGGGATGGGGCAGCACATACGGCAACGCGGCGTAGAGCCCACTGGTTCAATTGCTCCTCAGTCTATGAGAAGTCGGGGCGATACCCATTGTCCCCTCCTTGCGGAGGTTGTCCGTCTGCCATTGTGTTGCTGCTGTTGCTGCTGTTGCTGCTGTGGTGGTGGCAGGGTTGTTCTTGATGAGAGGGGAAAGAAGTTCGCGATCTTTCAAAATTTTCATATGTCAACAAGAGCGAAGGCTGCGTTCACGTGAACAGTTGATTACAATGACGAAAGGATTTCATCTTCATGCACTCCAGCTTTGTATAATTCTTTTCCTGATGTTGAAAACCCTGCAATTCACAACGGTAATACAGCACCAAAAGCAGCAACAGCAACACTCATCAGCCAAGATGGCCGTCTACGCTCAACAGTGTCGCATGATGCACGAGCGCGCCCACGCGGAGGGCGAGGAGCAATAAGAGCAATTCCTCTTCGAGTACTGCAAAGCCGGCAAGCACGTTAAGACCGCTTGCCAAGTACGCGCAAGAGAGTGAAGTTCTGAGGCTCTTTTGGGTCGAGTGGCAGGTTTGGCGCAAAGATGGATATAAGGTCTTGCAGCACGACCTTTCAACGAGCGAAAGAGAACGGATCTAGTCACTTGGTCATCGAAATTTCAAGGGAAACACTTTGATTCTATGCGTAGACCTCTTCCCTTGGACGGAAGACCAAACTATTTTCTAGAGCTACCGTATGATCATAGTCCCTCCTCCAAACGCCGCCAACAGACGAGCTCTATCCAAATCAAAATCTTTCCGGAAAGTCTACCACGGCATATATGTCCCCTCATTCAAACAATGGATTCTTTCCAGCGGTAATAGGAACACCCACCACCGTCTCGCCACCAGGGAAGCAGGCTTCATACTCAAGCATCAACTTGACACCTTGACCCGGATTCAACTTGACATTCCAAGCAATCTCTCCTCCCTTCTTGGCAGTGGCAACAGCACTACCCCACTTGACATCCTTAGGTGTCTCCATTCCTTGAACACTGGCACGGATCTCTTTGGCGGTGCCTCTGCTCAAAGTTTGTGGGCCGAACGTAGTAGGCTGTCCAGCACGAACACCTTCTCCACCAGCCTTCAATCCTCTGGGATTCGTAATCTCAATCTTCAATCTCTCATCCTCCGAGACCGGAATTTGATCAAGAACAGTGAGGTCAATGGCAGCGTTATGCTTGGTGTTCATGATGGTCATGGAACGAGTGAATACATTTGTATCCTCCTTGCTGAAGATGCCAGTCTGGCTACGTCGAACAGTTGGCTTGGGGTAGTTGATGTTGATGGCGGGATCAACACCAAGTGGAAGGGAGAAAGTCTCACCAGATGAACAACGAGGGAAGGATGCTTGACCGAGGAAGGAGCTATCCAGAGTCAATCCCAAAGGACCCTTGAGCAAGGTGATCTTGGAGGTATTTCGAAGACGGGCCTTTAGGAAAGCAACTTGACGAAGCTTGCCAATGACGATGTGAGAGAAGACGACGTTCTTGAAGTCGATCTTGGCAATCTTGTGCTTGATGGTTGAATTGCTGGGGGAGATTGTCTTAAGACCGGGGATGTCGTATGTTGTCGTCAGACCTGATTCCTCCCAAGCTCCTTCTTCGAAGGTAAGTGACTTATTAGGTGCCTCATCGTCATCGAATAATGCAAATCCTTGATCTCCATCATCTTCTTCCATCTCTTCATGGGATGAATGACCGTTCCAGGTTGGGGCACCACCACTCTTTCGTGCCCTCTGTGTGAGATCCGCTTGTTCCAGATTACGAAATAAGCTATTACTCTGAGCTGGCTGAGCCGCCGCGGCGCCAAACAAAGCAGTAGGTGTAGGATTTGCGTGACGGGAAGCGTACTGAACGGCCTCGCGAGAAGTCTTCATCTTCTTAGTAAGCGCATGCTGTCTCTCTTGAGCAAGGTATGCATTTTGAACAGCATTGTCCCGACCGAAAACCTCCCAGCGTGGCTTCTGAGATTGTTCCCCAGTACTTTGATTCCATTCCTTCTTCTTAGCTTCAAGTTCGTGAGCGCTGAACAAGGCAGAGTCGCCATTGCGACCTCCCTTATACAGTCTTACGTGCCAAGGCAGCAGCTGAGGGATCGTTTCGCTGAGACCGGAGAAAGTGGTTTGGGATGTGGACAGAAGAACATGAGCATCACGCCAGGTTTCAGAAGTGGTATTCTTAAGCTCTGCACCATACTCCAAAAGGCCAGTGAGCTTGACAGAGTTCAAACTGAGATCGTAACGAGGAGCCCACGAAGCCGAGTACGTGATGTACGAGAGTGACAAACTGATCTCGCCAGTCTTGAGTGGTTTGGTCGATGGCTCGTGGAACTCGGAGGTTGCGAGACCGGAACTGGATGGTTGATTGATGATGGTGTCTCCATCGATGGAGTTGCGACGAGAGCTTCCTGGAGTGAAGCTGGAAGTTTCAATGTTGATGGTGACACAGTAAACCTTCTTTGGCCAGAATGTCTCTCTTTCAGTCTGAATCTGAGTTAGTATGTTCATTGTATACGGGCTGGAGACGACCTACCCTGATTCTTTGCTTCTCCTTGGAGATTTCTGCCTTCTTTCGCAACTTCTTCTCCTTGGCCTTCTCCTTTTCCTTCTTCGACTTCTCATTGGCTTCGACCACCGCCTTTGCTACCTTGAGCTTCTGCTTCTCAGCCTTGGCCATTTCTTCTCTGATCTTGGCAACCTCCGAGGTAGCCTTCTCATGGGCACCATAGATCTTTTGACGTTCGACCTCGTAAGCTTTGATGAGGGTCTCGAGATCGTTTGGTGGTGGGCGATTCTTCTCAACGCTGTTGCCGAATGCATCACAGATTCTCAGACGATGAGCAGCAGAATTGATCTTCTCTTGCTCGTCGAGGATTTTGACATTGAGCTGCTTCAATTTCTCATTGATGGCTTTCATCTCATCGACTTCAACATCAGAGTCGTCTTCCTCCAAGTCACTTTCATCCTCGGAGTCGGATGGATAGATATCTTCATAGACTTCTCGATTGGCAATGAAGTCGATCGTGACATCTGTGATCGTGGCGGAACCAGTTCCTTCGACCTTGATGGAATGCTCGTCGACCGTGGGGGTAAGACCATCGATGACGATTTGGTTGGCGCCTGGTTGAAGAGTGATTTCCTTGATGTCTCGGATGATCTGTGCTCTGGTGGGGAAGAGGGTGACCTTTCGAGTAGTCAGGTCTCGAATGCGAAATTCTTGCTTGTGAGGAGGTTCGTTTGCCATTGCTGTGGTACTTCTGGGGATTGTGTGTGCTCTCTATCCGGATGGGAAGTGTATGAGAAGGAAGGAAAAGAGAAGGGACAGTGGATTGATACTTATACTTCAATCATGATGAATTCTAGGCAACACGAAATTCCCCGCACCTGCGGTGAAACATGCAGCATCTCCAATGAGAACGGCTACGTACCTGACTAGAGATGCGCCAACCCACTAAGACTGAAAGGATTATACCAGCGGGAAACAGGCAGCTTTATTTGACTCACGAATCTTTTTGTTGGTCGATGAACTTCAGCTGGATGGATTGTGGAGGCTAAGGGTGCAAGTGGCGCAGGGCAGAATGTAAGGCTTTCAACGCGGCTAACCTCATGCAGGCAAGTGTTGCTGACTCATTCGGCCTGAGGTTACAGCGCTTGACTCATAATGGATCCAAAACCTGTGATGATGTATATACAATACCAGACATTGAAAGGATAGATCAATTTCTTTATTGTTGCCATCATCGGGCAGTCAGAGATTCCCACAAAGGGTGGAAGGAAAATATGCCACCTTCCTAAGCAGCAGAGATCACGCATGGCAGACCCCCACTCTCGCCTAATTCAGGGGCTTCCCGTGAAGCTTCAAAGTTAGGTATGGATTGAATCAACAGCAGGAAGTGAAGCAGACGCTTACAATAAAACAAACAATACTATCAATGAGTATTCACTGCCGAATCGGCTTGCTTTGAGAACATGCACGACCCTCTTTTTTCTTTTTCTTTGAGAAACACAGAAAAAAAGCTGTAGCTACCAAAGTGGCAGAATTCGGTGGATGATGGCAGCTATGACCACAGCCTTGGATTGGAATCAAAGTAGTGGCGAAATAAATGACAAACAAACAGAGAAAGATCTTCCTCAGCTACATACATATTGTCGTCAGCCTTCTTCGTCCGCTGCAGGAGAACTACTCACAAAGAGCAATGGATTTGATGTAGTAGACGAAATGCAGTGCATCATCTTTACATATCCCCCAAGCTGCCATCAGCGTTGCGTTTTCCAAAGGCTAAGCAGAGGAACACCAAAATCTTCCACTGAAGCTCACTATAAATTAGCGCTTGATCGCTAAACTTTAAGGCATCGACCGCTAAATCCTAGGCTTATCTCCCTAAAGCTTGAAATACAGTTTTCTCGTTGGCTCGCTAAATTAATGCACGGACCAACGCAACACTGATGGCAGCTTGGGGGATACGAGCTGTGGACCATGTACCTCATGTTTAAGGTCACCGAAGCTCGGGAAAAAGCGTTAAATATGGCATTGCCATATCTCAGCCAACAATCAAAGTCCAGGAATTCTGTCGCCTTGCAGCGTCCACTCAGGCCTGCTTTGACCTCCATGTTTCTCAACACACGAGTGGTAGGAGCACCATACTCTTCAGCAGCAGAGATAGCTCCATTGTCTTCGCCAATACTATAGTCCAGTGTCAGTATCTCCGATCTTTTGGCCACGAAGTCAACAATGCCGAAGTCTAGCCAACACCACTTGATACATAAGATCTCTAAGACCTCATGCGGTTCTCGGCTTGGCCCTGCCTCCAATCGCTTAAGCGACCTGCCGTGAAATGTGCTTGGATCTCGGCGAGCTTAATCCCTTTACTGCCTCCTCAGTAATGGCTTCCACTTGTTTCCTCCTCTAGCCGCGAAATATCTTTGGATCTCGTTCCTTGCTCAATGCCTAGAACTCCGTCGACTCCATCGATCGGTCTGCAACATAAGTCCGCCCTGAATAATGGTGATGGTCTCGATGAAGTCGACGGCGGCGAAATCCTGTAGCAGTCAGCAACACGAATTTGGAGGAAGTGGGTATTTTGGAAGTTCACCCACGTCTGCCCTGTGATGATAAACCTCGACGTATTCATCTTCGAAGCTATCGTAGCCAGTATTAGCAGCATCTAAAGAAGCAAAGATACTGGCACCGATTTGATTGCATGAGCCTTGTTCTTTACCATCGATCTTGTTGACTCGCCGAGAAGAGACCTACGTTGAAGGCTTCTAAGGCCTAGTTATGGTTGCCCGGGTGGGGAGGAGGAGCAGAAGACATGATGACCAAATCTCTCTGGTTCTGGTTTGCGTTGACTTTCGAGAAAGGTCTTGATCTCGTCCATCTGGCTCTTGGAAATCTAGTTGCGGTTGCCCTGGTTGGGATGGGAGGAGGACTAGAAGATATGATGACCACTTCTCTGGCTTGCGTTTACTTTCGAGAAAGGCCTGACACTCGGTCAATCTTGTGATCATGATCATCTCTTTGCATTCGCGATGAAAAGGATCCTAGTCGAGATCCTCATCAGCACGCAATTACACCGACTCTATAGGAGTGGGAGAAGTAGGAACAGCACTCCTGCATACATAAATCAAAATCACTCAAAACATCCAAAGCAGTTCCTGAAAAGTCGAAAATTTTGATCCGAGAAGGTGCACGGTTGTCCCAAATCTCCTTCTCGTTCACCAACATCTAAACGATGTTCCATCTCTTTCATGGGACCCACAATGGATTCTAATCTAATATCTGACTGACTGACTTGAAAACTAACTATGAGCAATCATGAGGGGATAGCAATTCAAGTAGCAACTAGCGGTTCTTCTGCGCGGCGGTCATTTTGTTATTGTCCATTCCAATTCTCCCACTGACAGATCCGGTTTCACGTGATCCATGTCGCCTCAGGCAAATTACCTTATTCGGAAGTTTAAAATTTGCTTCACACAAAGTTTATTTTATTTTATTCCCTTGTTATGTGAAAAATCTTTACTACTTCAACGTATTCCGACACGTCATGGCCGGTAAATCGCAACGAAGCAGGCCTAGCCTGGGAAATTCTGGACCCTCTCGGCGAGCAGTCAACCGCGATTCGACGGGGGATGAGGAGGCAGAGGAGTCCTCTGGGTCTGATTCAAATGGAGGGGATCAGGGTAAGGAGAAGAGGGTCAAGTCGAAGCAGTCTGCACCTAAAAGTGGACCGCGAACGCCCACGCCGGCCGACGACACGGACTCCGACACTGATGGGGAATGGTCGCGGGAGGACAAGATTGTTCTTGACAAGACACTGAAGGAGGAGGTCAGGGTGTGGGACAGAACACTTGACCTCTGGGATATGACCCCTCCCGAGAGCCTGCCACCAGAGCTACACGTCGAGCTTGGAGACCGCACAATCGACGACCCTTGGAATGCCGGGCAAACATTCCGAAACACAAACTGGTCGAAGAAGTTCTCCGTGGCGTTTGCCGACGTCGTACTCTGTCCTGTATTCCAGGAGAACATCCCCTTGTGGCACTGCGCCATTCGTATGTCTATGCAGTACCGCCTTGCTGACAAGTACGAGGGGAGGGTTGCTGACTATCTGCGACTTACGGGGAAACGCAACGATCGCGTCCTGTCGCTTTTCAAGCCCCTACTCAGTAAGGACACACTCGACTATCCTCGGATAGATTCGAAGCTTCGTCGTCGCATAGACAGCGAAATTGGGAAGGACGTCGCACCCGACTCAGAGTTCCTGAGTCACCTCAAAGCAGCAGTCGATGCTCAACGCAAATTCCACGAGGAGGAAAATGGAATCATGCCTAGAGATCTGAAGGCTATCAGCGACGCATGGGACAGTTACGTACGTTCCAGTCCTGGTCTGCGATGAAGCATCGCTGCATTGAGGAGCTCGCCACGGCCTACAAAAGTCTCGTCCGAACCGACAGCCATGTCAAATATGGTCGCGTTGTTGGTGGGGTGTTTGGTCAGCATCGAATGGAGGTCCTCGCGAGGAAAAAGGAGGGCATCCAACATAAGCGATGGAAAGAGAGCTTTAGCGAGAGCGAGAGTTCTGATGAGGAGGAGGAGGATAGAGAAATGGACAGTGATGAAGAGGAATTCGGAAAGGAATTCGCGGGAGAAGAGGAAGAGCAAGATGTCGAGGGAGGAGTTGAGGTCGAGGAAGAAGTTGAGGCCGAGGGAGAGGTTGAGGGTGAAGAAATGGTCGACGAAGATGCAGAGAGCGATAATCCTTTCGAAGACCCACATTCTCTCGATCGACAACGCCTTGATGATCGCCCCATGCTTTCATCGTCCTCGTCACCTATTCGTCCACACCCAGATAGGTACGAAGACTAGGACCTAAATACCTTCGATATGGGTTCTGAGGGTGCGGCCAACAGTGACGATAAGGACCAGCAAATCGTTGCCGCAAGGAAATCACAGGGACATCGAGCGGGAGCATATGTAAATCCCAGGGAACCTCAATCTCCACATCAACCACAGATGTCTCCTCCCGTCTTCTCTCCCGTCGCAAGCACTGCTCAGTCGACTGACGTTGGAGCTCTTCTGATAGAGCAACGTTGTCAATCGACCGGGCCACAAGATCAGCCAACCAGGTCACTGAGTAGTCTCATTGCTCGGCAACAAGAGCTATTCCGCAAGGAAGACGAGAAGAAGCAACGGATGATGCAGTCGCACGCGCGACCACAGCAACAGGGAAAAGCAGGTGCCAATAAGTCAATCGCACCCAAGCCCTCAACACAATCTTCTGTGCTTGGCTTGCGGTCTACTCCTACCTACAAACAATCGAGTTCATCTCTCTCTGGGATTCAACAACCCCCGATGTCACCACCTCCACTGCCTATGCAGGCTTCGTCGTCGAAGGATGTCCAGTCCTCGATGCCGAGGGAGTCTGGGTCACCTGCCTCACAGCAACATTCTTCGAGTGGCTCTAGCCAAACCACCCCTCGTATAGATTGGATTAGCAGGTGGCAACCAGACGAAATCATTCGCGAAGATGTGGGCACTAACACTTCTCCCGTCTTGACGAATGAGTTCGATGGAATCATCTGTGCGATAATTCTGGTCCGCGTCGAACAGATCGACTGTAATACGGTTATATCCGCTGAACAGTATCTTCTTTTATCACTTGATATTGTCTGCTCCTTCATGCGTGAGTTGCTGACTATGTTATTTTCAAGTTCTGTGCCAGTGAAAATAAGAAAGTGGGTTTTCTGCTCTCTTCCGCTCAGCATGAACCAACGATTACAATGTATAAGAGTGAGGAGGCACACAAAGCAAGACTGTAATTCTTGCTGAAGAACCTGGAATTGTCTGGCAATAACTCACTGAAAAGCATGTCAAGCGTGGTAAATAGCGATTGAGGCGATTGGCGAGGAAGAAAGCTGGAGATTGAGATAGTTGAATAAGGAAAAAGACCCTGTGAGAGTTCAGAAGGCATGGCTCAGCACCTCTCAGCTGGATTGAGTACAAAAAGTTGCTGAGTACGCTTTGACACAAGAACATGTCCTCCTTCTGCATTCGCACCACAAGCCTCCAACTCCCATCAATCGAGTCATCCTCCATCACTCCCTGTCCCCGAAGCGCTACAACTTTGGCCCTTCGTCTCTTGCCATCAAGTCCTCCGATGCAGATATATTCAGGAAGCATGTGCACCCTTTGAACGTCGAAAGTTTATCGGTGTCAGGTCGGTGCAGAAGAGCTGACTGTTCGGAAGGATCGCACGAGAGGAAGCGCGACAGTGGGGTTTGTCCGTAGTTGTTGCGACTCTGAACTGAGAGCATGAGGATGGGCGTGTGGTAACGACATTGTGTTGTATGGCTTATTGGGGGATGAACATCGGCAGCACTGGCAGTGTTTGTTTTGTCGGCCATTGTAGTGACGACTGAATCGAGACAGTCCCTTGATACAGGTGGTTCGACTTGAGGTGTTGAGTGGAAGAGATCAAATTTGATGTTTTGAAAGTATTTTATTGAGGATAGAAGTGGGAAGTTGGTTTCAAGCGGTGGAAATATGAAGAAAGCACCTCTCACGTCAATCCTGAACTGACTTTTGTCCAAGGCTTAGAAGATTAAAATCCTCGATTTCGGGGTCACTTAACTTCTTATGCGAAGCTTCCGAGTATGAAGAAATGCTCTTGTCCGCTCCTGATCTTATTGAAACATCGCCCAATGCCCATGACAAGCTGTTCTCCTTTCGACGACTTGGTCTGTGTAACCCACAGGACAATACGAACTATCTAAGGAACGACGCAAGTACGCACGAAAGCGAGGAAGCAACATTGGAGAAACACTTATCCCGAGATTGTGTGACTGATCTCCTCCGAAATACTCCCCTGGTTGGCTGGACTCCTTTCAAAGAAGTCCTTTGTTTCAGGACGAAGAGCAAGAAACGATGCAAACAGAAGCAAAGTAACAGGCTTCGACATTGTGGAGCCATGAAGCCTAAGGTTACGAGGCTATGACCGTCATTGGACATTGTACCTTTGCGGGCGACTCTAAGTGGTCACTCTCCTTTCGTAGTTGTCTGCCCCCAACGAGGACTTCTGTGATTGTTGTCGGCATGCAAACGTGGACCAAATTCGGCTCGTGCCGTGTGTGGTCGGTGCAATTGAAGCCAGGCTGATGATTGGCTGCTCTCCTTTTGTTCGTTTGTTGGTGTCGCCACCGGAGGCGCAAGCGGCTGAAAAGTTGGCCCCAAGCGCATGATTTGGCGAGTCGCCCCTGTGCCTAACATCATTGGCTACTCTCCTTTTGTCTCGTGTTATCTCGTTTTGTGAGCTGAAGGATAACTTTGACTGCTGTCACAACCAAACACCGGCACCTTTTATATATTTCTCAGATCGTTGCCATGGAATTCCTACAATCACACCCAGAACCAACCACCATGACTCAGCTCAGATCGAGCCCATGATGCGCACAGCCTTGTCCATTCCATCATGGATTTTGTCCCTGGGCCATTGTCTAAATTTCGCTCTGATCTTCCCTTCGAACAAAGATGGAGCCCTCTGAAAACCCTACCTCGAGAAGCTCTGCTTAGAGCAGAAAATGAAGCTGCCTCAGATCGCCAAAATCATGAAAGAGCTGTATGGGTTTGATGCCAAGTAAGGATGTCCTTGTATCCTATGCTTAATGATCGTTTCTGATAAAGATAATAGTGAATCTCAGTACAAATACAAGTTTAAGTCATGGAAATGGAAAAAGAACCTTCAGGCTGCAGAGAAAGCGCACATCTGCCAAGCTGTTCAGTCAAGAGCAGGGCTAGGAAAACCAGTGACCGTGAAGTATAGAGGCAAGGAAGTAAACCAACAGAACTTGCGAAGATTTGCGAAGGAGAGGTGCAGACAGCAGATGGTACTCAAGTCGCCTGCCCATTACTCCGAATTTCCTGGCCGGCGCATTTTCAACCGTTCCATGCCAATTGGAAACACGGTGTGAGTTTTCCCCAATTTAATGCTGGGACTGTTTCCTGACATTTATACCACCTCGCTTTCTTCGGTGGAACATTCCATGCGAAGCAATCACTGCTTGGCAAGCACTGGCGTTCAATGACGGCTTCATTCCTACCTCTACTTCTCGCTTGGCATTACCGAGCCCAGAAGTTGAGATATCTGCGCTTCCTCTAGACAATACAGCCTCTGTTGGCGCTTCATCTGCTCTCTCAGAACTTCTCACGATGGAGCGGCCCATTGAGAGAGCTCTATTCTTCGTTCAAGGTAGGGTTGAAGATCTGATGTTGTCGATGAATAAGCACGAGCAAGTGTAGGTTCACGCTATCAGTGATCGAGGGAATGCTCACTATGTCTCAGGATGACTGTTCAATGGTTAAGGCAATATTGGACGTTTGCGTTTCGAACAGCCAAGCACTGGGGAAGAGGACCTCGAGAATGGACTGCTGATACCCTTGGATTTCATGCCCAACCACAGCTATCCTTGGAACGCTCTCACGTTCAAGCTGACCAGCAACAACAACCGTCTCAATGTTGTCGATGGAGTGTACACCTGGTCCCCGAAGATTGGAAGGAATTACCGTATCCTGGGTCGCCAATGTTCATGACTCCAGACTACTGCGACGAAACCCCCTCGACAAGATCGTTTGAAAAGCAAATCTCAGATCATAATGTCCCAGATCCAGAAGATCAATCAACTTGGAGAAATTGGCCAGAAGAGTTTCGAGCGGTGCCGTATGAACAAAAACTGGCACAAGCTCTTGACCTTTTCTAGCACAAGGAAGTTCTGAATTATGTGACCACGAGAAATTACGTCCGTTCGAATTGGCACAGCGAATTACTGAACGAGTTCAACTAGATATTTTTAAGAAGTGGTCCTCATCAGCTCGAACTGGCTGGCTCGTGTTTTGTAGTGTATTGCACTTGGCACAGGGTGACTGTACACAACAGGATGATGACTCGTGGCGATGGAAATCTTCACTAGAGGTTGATAGTCATTTTGAGAGTACCTGCGAGAAACACTGGAAGCTCAATCAACCATCATGCTTTGGAGCGACTACCGCTAGCATTCATCTGGGACATCTCTGGGCGGCAGTCCAGGCTGAATTTTTATCCTACAGAAGGCTGAGTGAGGACGATGCTTGGCTGTCCGAGGAGTTTTGCATGGAGACTCTGTTGAATGATCTCAATAATGGGAACCACATCTCGGTGGCATGGATTATACCTAGACTCCTGCTACCCTATTGTCGATGCGGACCATCTGGCGGACTTCATCCAACTCTTCGTCATCAGATTGTCATTGAAGATCACTTGATGATGGACGAACATCTGAGATGTACGTTGATTCCATCGTGGGAGCCGCTGTGATACTTCATGATTCGCACATGGATGTATCGTGCAGTCTCTGAATGTGTACTTTTTGTAACTCAGTGTGAGCATTATGCGGAGTGTGGAAGCCTAATGCTGAGAGACTTTGAATGTAATACACAAGGCAAAAGTAACGTTAGTCATCAATATCCTGGATGATCTTACTTCATGAGCAATGTCTCACTTGGGAAGATCCTCTCCTGAGCATCCCACCAGTTGAGCATTTCGTCCACTTGGGGATTGTTCACTTGATCATTTTCTCCTCTTGAGGATTTTCTCCCCTTGGGGACTCTCTCACTTGAACACTCCCCCACTTGAGCGTTGCCTCATTTGAGGATTCCCCCAACTTGAGTACCCCACTTGAGTATCCCCTCACTTGATGATTCTACCACTACATTTGAGCAACATCCAGACCCGTTTCTGCCACTCTGCTTCCGTTCTTGCTTTTGAACTATGGAAGGAAACCTGGCTCAAGTTGGACAGAATTGCAGCTCAGCATAGCCGTGACAGTTCCATTGGTCGTGCGAACAGCGTTCTACCCCCTCACGAGATTGAGTGATGTATATTCCCTTTCTGGGATTAAGTTCAGAAGACTGCACAAAAGCACGACGCAGCTTCGCTCTTCGATCACGATGCAACTATTCGCCACGAGTCCTGTCTCGAAGGGACAAACTCTTATGAGACTCCACGACACATTGCCTAAACGCTTGGAGAACCTTGAAAGACTATCAGAGCTTGCGGGGTAGAAACGCCTCGGGGACTTAGGCGGTACAGAGCACTCTGTCTCAAAAAGCAGAAGTGCAGCATGATGTGATACAACTGTTGTTGATCAGCAACAGGAAAGAACAGCTGTAGACCGGCGTAAAGCAGATCAGTAAGGAGTGTTTCACTAGTGACCGGACTTGGTAGAAAGCCTTTAGAGGGAATGCAGTAAGGTCACTGGAACCTCGTTTGGTGAAATTCACTGTATTTCTAGCGCTGCACGCAAGAAGATAGCGTATGTACCAGTGAAGTACCCTGTGACTACAGGGGCTTACGGGCCTTGCTCGCTAGTCGTCTCCGACCCACATAGTGACCATAGCTCGTACCCCAGCCTAAGGTTATCCCTGAGCCAACAGACAACCAACCCCGCGCAGCAGTCTGACATTGACACAACCTCGCAACCAACACACAACTCCAAGGCTGACCACCCAAGACCACGGCAGTGGAATCTTATTTTATGCTTACGATTAACCGCATAACTCCAACCTCAAATGCATACCGCCTGTTGCACTTACGCGCATCTCACTGGATCTCCGGAGAATTTAAGCGCAGTGTTTGAGATTTCAACCGCTAACAGCCAGTCGTTCGGAGACTTTGCAACAAAATAGACCGAGCATCCTCGAAACTCTTGTATTTCTGTACATTCTATCTTTAGTTGTCATTGCGAAATGCAACAAACCCCGTTATGAAGTCATATATGGGAGGAAGCTGTTGGATTGTTCCTTGGTGTTGTCTTGGTGGTCTTCGCGACGCGCGACCATGATATCCGCGAATCACGACCAGAAGGTCATCCTGTTTTCTATCTTTAGACCTCATCGCGACGTGCAACGAAACCTTGTTCGGGGACGCATCTGCGAGGGACGATGGTATGTTTCTTATCACGGCTTGTCTGCCAAGGTCTCTGGGATTTGCGACAGCATCCCACTGGGAGTTGGCTCTCGTCTTCCCTCTGGGCGTGTCGCGACAGTGCGAAGGCAGCAAATGGAAGACACGATATGGACACAAGTATCGCTTGGTTGAATGCTCTCAAGTGAGGCAGCGTTCTTGTCCTTCCGCGCTCATGTCTTCCTCCATGTTGTGTCGTCAGAGTCGAGCGACGAGGTCGTTAAACCGCGATTTTCACTTGCTTCCTTGCGGCGAGGTTCTTCGATGTTTCGAAGTCGACTTGTACACTGCATGTTATTTCGATCTCTGGTACTTTCTGCGTATTGTATATCTGACGCTCCCCACCTGTCTTTGATATATCTTGGAGAAGTGACGAGTGCTACCCTACATCTCAGTCGCTCATGCAGACTTGACGTCTATCGTTCTTGCGTTATCATCAGATATCGCGAGGAAGATGGAATCTTTTGTCCTCTATCCTTTGCTTAGTCGCTGAGTGATATCGCTAAAGAAAGTTCGAAAGATGGCTCTTCTCATTTGAGATGTGGGTGATGAAAATATGTTCGGTCGGTCATTCTGGAGTCAATCCATGATTTCGACCGCGATGTCCTTGCATATCACCGCTACGGTTCCCTCTTTCGACCTCCAAAGATCTATTCCATGTCTCTGTCTTCGTTCGTATCCGCGACCCCATATCCAACATCGCTGTGTCGTCCTTTCCGGGACCGAAGAGAGTTTGCGATCGACTTGTTACTTGATCTTTGACCTCAGAAGTGTAGGGTGTAAGGTCTGTTCTCGCTACAACGCCGTCCATGCTCTGCTTGAGCTCTCTGAGCCTTCACATGAGATTGTTGTCGCGCGAGAGCATCCTCCAGTGTGTTGAGACGCACTATGTCATGCTGAGATGCCCTCTCACCTGGCGATGATTGTGTAGCATCACTAATCACATACTCGCTGAGTTGCGACTAGGTCCTTTCACTACCACAAGTCACTCCGAACATTTGACTGTATCATCTTGTAGATTTCGCACCATTCAGTTCCTCCTGCGTATGCATCGGCCTATAAAATCCCCCTCCAATATCTTTGATATCTACTTCATCCAACTCCACATATCTACTTTCAGTGCACCTTTTCACCAAACATGAATGCAAACCAAGAACACCTATCGACACAAGCTGAGGCACTTTTCCGTGAGGCATTTCCATATGGCTACACGCTTATTCCCTCCCACACGGGCCCCCCTCGCAGGGCACTATGGGCTCTCATAAATAGTATTAAGCATCAAGGCAGCCATCTACTCAGAACACCTAACATCGACCAACTGGAATCGTTGCAACCCAACCAATATTTTGTTTCCACAACTAACAAAGTAGAACGACAAATACAAGACACAACACTTCAACATCTTCCTGAATCGGACACCATTGTCATATTAGCTGCCGTCTTACACAGGTACGGTCTATTGTTTGACAAAATGGTATGACTTGGGATCCGTGATTCAAAATCCAATTGCTGGATCGTACCTGATACCAGAGAGGATCTGATCATCTGGATTTATCTTGAAGAACCTGCAGCAACTGGAGACCAAGGGAAGTTCACGGGCTTGCGAAGAACCGATGTTCCTCATCGCGGCCCACTTCCCTCTACTCGCACTTTCATGCCATCGACGACAGTTCCAAGTCAGGTGCCTGCGTCTCTCACGCCAGGTAACTCAACGACAAGATGTCGAGCGCCATCAAACTCCAGATATGAAGCAGACGGGCAGCCAGAGGCATCAGAAAGACCTCTGAAAAGTACTGAACGTCCGCCGCAAGCTTCTCAACGAATCGAAGGCACAAGGCAGCTTCGGCACGCAGGTGAGTCGATTCCGGCTACGCATACTTCCCAAGGTGGTCAAGGGAGCAGCTCCGCCCATCCCGGCCTTTCTCGGCCTCCCATCCATGAGTACACCTCGATGCCAAACCTCAAGAATGACCCTAACATCGAGACTCCCTCGGCACCGTGGAGATCTATACGTGGCCGCGCTGGGCCAGGACAAGTCGGACCGAGACAGAAACGGCAAAACGTTTTCCCCGCCCCTCGTCAGAGCTCCATCACCGCCTACACTGACCAGTCAAGCACCGACACAGCGGGTGTGAGACCTCGAGTAAGTGCAGGCCAAAATCAACGTGCCTATGGGGTAGGATCAGATACACGCAATATCGTCCCGAAACTCCCTCCTGTCGTGGAAGAATTGGTAAACGAACATCACTCAGACGCGAATCAAGTCAGAGTCCAAGGGTCCACAGCTAGGAGGCAATTCGAGATTAACAAGAAGATAGCAGCACCCCGGCCCGAGGAAGGAATGATATTGAATCAACCAGCATCTGAACCTTCGGAAGCTGAAATTCAGCTTGCTTTGAACAATGAGCGACGACTTGTCCGCCGAGCTTCAACGTTCTCACCCCATACGTTCTTGTCCCAAATGGGAAATAGATCTTCGGCCGTAAACAAAGACTGGAAGACAAGTGTCAAGCATCAAGCAATGGATTTCTATAACAAAATACGAACGGAACTTAATCCAACCGCTGCCGAGAAGCGCGTGATCTTCATCTGTCTTTCAGAGGATCGGAACGACCGTGGGTATTACAGCTTCGAGTGGTCTCTTATATGTGCACCACCAGACAGGTCTCCATATGGAGCTATGCATTATAAGCTAGAGAAGTACACGTTGAAGCAGTCTGTCGCAGTCCGATCATCGCACAAGCCTATGGTGATGCTCAGAGCTGACACCCTCAACTCGGAAGGGTATTCTGATGAAATGATGGGTCTCATCAGCCTTGAACCCGCTCTCGAGCTAACATCTGAGAGGGGAATGAATGACTGGATACGGAATTACCCTTACAACTCACCACTTATCTTGAATGCCGAAAATCCTTCGAAAACATGGGTCGAGGATGTTCTGAGACAGTCCGAAAACCGGTGGACGAAAATACTGAAACCACATATCGATACAAGCATGACCGTCCTCTGGGACATCATCGTAAAAGAGGCAACCCAGTTCATCCAAGATTTGCGCGCGGATGATTCCGAGTATGGTGCAACACCACTATTTTTGGCAGACAAATTCCGGCGCAAGACTATACCAACGCTCAAGCTACGTGGCGAAAGGTTAGCTCCAGTGCCGCCAACCAAGAAGAAAAGCACAGACAAGGCCAGTGCAAGGCCAAAAACGGTGGGATAAGAATTTGAATATATGTTTGAGGAGAGCGGAATGATAGTGGAGTTGGCTAGATCTGCTGGCTAGATCGTCAATTATTCAATGTAATCGTAGAGTTAAAGTCAGAACATGTCAATTTCTCACTGTAAAGTGCTTATCTTTGTCTGAGCACTGACGTGGCTAAGTACAATCAATCAGGGTCATCAGCACTCAGTAAATCCGTAGTTCATTGCGTCTTGGATCAATGATCTGGAGTAAACCTTGCAAATGGTTACATATTGTACATCAAGAGCGGCGCTCTAAACACAACCCAAAATATCCCAAGGGTACCGGCCCTGAAATCCACCTGGACCAAAGTGCTTCCTTCGCAATTCTTCCATCTGAAGCTCCTCCGGATACTGTTTGAGGAACTTCGGAACTTCTTCTTTCCAGAACCCATCGAACCTATTGACATTCATGGCTGTCGTGTATTCCTGTGTAGATAGAACATTAGCGCTGTCCAGTTTTGAAAGGTTACAGTAGCAAAGAGACTAACCCAGTACTCTGGATAGAAGCCAGAGAGTTCAAAGTCTATCAGAGCAACCACCTTGCCATCCTTCACCATGACATTTGAGCTGCTTGCATCGCCGTGTGTGAAACAGATCTTGTCCCGCCTCGCTTCGTGCAATACAACCATTTGTCTCATTTCCTCTTTTTGTTCATCCGTGACCCATGTACACGTCTCCTTCTTAATCATGTCGTCTTCGATGTGAACTCCACAACGAAGAAACATGTGAAAGTCACTCTCATTTGCAAAAGGACCAAAGCCATGCGAGCCTTTCCACAGTCGTTTATCGTATAGAGATTGCATATCAGACGATGCTAACACACCAGGACGAGGATGTGGTATGTTGTGGAGCTCTTCAAACATGTCTTTCAACTGTGCGAACAAACTCGCCTTTTCTGCCTCGCTCCTCTTGTCCCAACCTTCCCCAATTACTTCTCCATCGATGAAGTCCATGATGATGTACGATGATCGGTCTTTCTGAAAGGCAGAGTAGACTTTTGGGACCGGAACCGATGTCATTTCCGCTACAAATCGAAGAGCTGCTGCTTCAGATAACTGTACTGCCGGACCGTATTTAATACACATATTCGTTCCGGGTATGCGTCGGACTGTGCGAAACGTCTCGTGGTCACGATATGGCTTGATGGTCTTGAAGGCGAGTCTGCGCCACTTTCGAGTATCATTGTATACACGAGAGCATGGTGGAGCGTCGATTGTGGGAGCTGCAAAAGGTGACGGCTTTCTCGAGGTTGGTATCTCTTCTTCGTTTTTAAATAGCTTGGAGCAGCATTTTGGAAGAGTCAGGCAACGCATTCTGGCGGCAATTCGGTGTTTTCTTTGGAGCAGAGTTCATAGACCAATTTGTGTTTAAATGTATGTTGAAGATGAAGAGTTGTCTGATCTCACAATTGGAGTGAATCATTGTCAGTCAAACAGTCATGATAGGGCTCAGCCTTCTGGTAATCACAAGATTCAACGGAAAGTTTGATAAAACTACCGCAAAGTCTCGCTCTCATTAGCTAATTACCACAGTTTGTTTCATCTCAAGACGTCAAGGTCACACAATTGTGATATACTTTACAGAAGATCACTACCATCCATACGGATCGTACTGATGGTCCCACCCCATTCCACCCTCGTCATAACAGCCGAAACCTCGTTCCGATCCTAGACTTCGTCGACCTCCATCGCTATACCAACCTGCAGACAACTCAACCGTCGAAGCAACAGACGGTGAACGGCGACGCTGCCGATCCGAAGCTCGCGTAAAGCCTTGAGCATTACCCATCGGAGTTCTTCCAATATAGCCAGCAGCACCTTGCCCCAAAGTTTCACCGGGACGAGTATACGGTCTCGGACTTCTTCCACCTAAACGGATACCTCTATCCAATGATTCCGCTCTTTTGGAATCAGCATATGGCCGGGGACTTCTCCCTCCTAAGAGGAATACTTCTATCTAACGATTCCGCCCGTCTGGAATCAGCATACGGTCTTGGAGTTCTCTGTCTTACACCTATACCCAGAGAGCTGGTACTTGGAGATCTCAAAGCTCCACTCATGAGAGCATTTGAACGTCCTTCATAAGCACCTGCACCAAGTCGAGTTGCTAAACCTCGCGCATAGTCACCTCCGCTCCGATCATAGATGCTCGTTCCGCTAGTAGCATGGTCCGGAATACCAGCTCGCTAGTTTCGAATATTTTTAGTTAGTGTCTCACGGTTGCGGGTTTTGTTGCAGTCAAGACGTTCGAGACGGCGGGCGGTAGGTGCGTGGCGGTCGATTAGGATGGTCGAAAGTCGACGGGGGTGGAGATCAGAGAGACGACGGCCATGGCCGTCACATATCCTATCTGTGCTCATATTTGATATGTGGGTGAGTTTGAGAGATATGATTTGGATGTGAACAAGGGCTGAACTGAGATTAGTTGAGACTTTATATAAGCATCTGCAGTAATCACTGTGATTGTAGTTGCAGAAGACATCTGATGATGTCTGCTCAATTTCGTCATCCCGTGGAGGCAACAGGTCGACCTCCATTATCTTGGTCCATCAAAGAGGACCGAGTGCCTTCAATCAGTCGAATGTTCTCTAGAGGGAGTCTTCCCTTTCGTCTCAGGTCAACCCCGCTTCTTTCAATCAACGTTGCTCCTAATATCTTGTCGAACCATATTCTTTTGGAATATCGATTCATTGCTTAATGACTGTGATATCATATCGGAGTGATTCAGAAGTCTAATACTTCAAGTAGCAGACATCTATCAAACTCTTGCACACATTTAAGCCGACTTCAACTTTCCCATAAGTGAACAAGTTGCCCCTAAGCAAATGAACAACGTTAAACCGAAATTCCAATAACGAATAACCAATAAGAATGCGCTGCCTGATCAACTTGCTCAATGCACAGGCGCTGACCCGATATCGACTTCGTCGTCTGAATGCAAAGTTCAAAGAACACATGTGGAACGCTCGAAGATTGGAGAAATGGGCGGGAAAGGTTGTGAGGTCGGCACTCAAATCATACGAAGATATAGAGAGCGCAGGCGGACGAGCAGCTCGAACACTCAAAGCTTATAAACTTGAGCCAGCAGCAAAGGTAGTGAGTTTTGAGCCAAATGTCAATGCTGGGGGCAATAACAGAGAGAAGGGCTTCAAGGAAGTGAAGATTGACGAGTACATGGTGAAGGAGCGGAAATTGAGAATCTGTTTGAGAACATGATTCAAGGACAGACAGAAAAGGGGTTTCGGCGTCCTAAGACAAGTGTTGTTATACACTTTGATAGAAAAGCTTGCGTTCAGAGGCTGTGAGAAGTATTTAGAGCTTGAACATCACATCTCACTGCATCAATATATATATGAATGGCAAAGAATGACCTCACTATGAGCAAATCTGAATGAGAAAACCCCCCTTTCGAAGTCTATAAAACCTCCTCATGTTTCCAGCCATCAAGCATTCTTCGTTCTCATTACACAAACACAACTCAAGAAAATAATCAGAATGTGGAGAGCAGCACAAAGAGCAGCCAACCAACGAGCCGGCATTGACGCCTTCGGCGCAGGTGTGAGAGGACTATACGGTGGAGATCCATTTCAGAGATTCCGAATGCGAGTTCGTGAGGATCGTCCAAGAATGTTGGGTAGAGTTCAAGGCATGTTCGGAGGTATTCAGGATAGGCTTGGTGGTATTCATCGGGGTATCTTTGGTGGTCGGATGGATCGAGGACAGTTTCTGGATGGGCATATGGACCAGCCGGCTGCGATCAGAGGCTTGTATGGTTTGGGTGGGTATAGGGGAGGTGGGCCGTACATCCATAGGGGGAACGGACCATACATGCATGGAGCGAGGTGAAGATGCTCGGAGTAACCAGAGTTGTGCTGAGAATGTCTGAGGGTGTTTAGCTAGAAACGATAGCAATGCGAGATTTTATGCAATTGAAAGTATCTGGAAACCAGGCATACTTGCCAAAGTTCAAGGCTGAGAGGAGCAAACGCGCAAATGTGGAAAGAACCCAGATGGAAACAGAAACTGCGACAAGCTAACAAAAGAAATAAAGCACTTGCTACTAGATTGAACTCCTATATCCATATCACAAAGTAAAAGCATTTGATGAGGAGGGGAACTCAAAGTAAATTCAGCCCGCTTTACACGTCTGCAAAGCCGACCGTTGAAGAGAAGTGAAGTGAACCCAAAGTCAACCGTCTATGAAAAACTCCAAGCTCAATGCAACACCGATAAAAGCCCCTTTTTTGTAACCGAACCCAAGTCTATCCCAACCCAATGCCATGTTTCCAATGCCCAGCGCCTCGATCCTATGCTATCCCTCCGAATGCGTCCCAGTCGTGTTGTCGAAAATCTACTTCCAGTAGAGAACACCGCAGTCACCGCACTCAGAGACTACCAAGAATTAGTATTTAACTCCAATTATTAGAGGTAGAATTACTTACTGACGGAGCTAGCACAGCTGGCCTCCTCGGCGCCTTGCTGGGAGGTACCCAGGTAAGGGAAGACACAGTTGGCCCAGTTGGTGTGGTAGGTGCCTTGATCGCAAGTGCAGTCGCGCTTGTTCTTGTTCCAGTAGAGAGGACCGCAGTCTCCGCAAGCAGCTGTGACGTTGGTGGCACAGCTGGCCTCAGCAGAGAGTTGTTCCGAAGTGCCCAAGTAAGGGAAAACGCAGTTTGCCCATTCTGTGTGGTAAGTACCCTGATCGCAAGTGCAGTCGCGCTTGCTCTTAGCCCAGTAGAGTGGTCCGCAGTCTCCGCAATCAGCCACTATCCCGCATTAGCTATTTGTTTCTGATTCTGGAGGTTGAACTACTTACCAACAGTGCTGGCACAGCTAGCCTCATAAGAAGCCTGTTGGGAAGTGCCCAAGTATGGGAAGACACAGTCAGCCCACTCGGTGTGGTATGTGCCTTGGTCGCAGGTGCAGTCGCGCTTGGACTCGAAGCTGGTTGCTGGTGCTGCGGAGACGACTCCGGTGAGGAGGAGAGAGGCGAAGATTGCTGAGAACTGCATTTTGACTGTTAGTTGAAAGTTGTTAGATTGATTGAAAGTTATAGAGTTCGAAGCTGGAGGGGTAGGAAGCTGGAGTAGTCTGAAGCTGTGAAGTGGTTGGAATGTGGAGTAGTAGCTGTGAAGTGGTTGGAAATTGGAGTGGTAGAAGCTGTGGAGTGGTTCGAAGCTGTAAAGAGTTTGAAGTGGAGTGAGGATTGGATTGTTTGATTGTGATGATGATGATGATGATGTGATGATGGTGTGTGATGAGGAATTGAAAGGTAGAAGATTGAGCTCAATATATATCATCAAGATGCGCAGAGAAACTGCCCGCAAAACGTTGATCCCAGTATCCTCAAGAGACTCGCTCGGCATTCAAGTTACAGCCTGATGGCACTTCCTTCCTTGAGGATGCTTGTAGTTTGAGATCGAATACCATACTTTGGTACTGTGTGACTTTCGGTCACGTTTTTTGCTCTGTGTACCGCCCGGGCAATTTCGTGCTGGAAGAGAAAATAGCCCGCGAGTAATCCCAGAAGTCAGATCCATCATTAGATCGTACATGAAAACATAGATGAAACAGCTAAGAACATTAAGGACGTATGACGACAGGAATTGGCGAGTAAGCCGTAGAGCAGATGCCGTCTGGAGATCGCCAAGGTAAACTCGCCGTGGAGGAAAAGTACAGTGCGGAGCCGCAGTAGTGGCGTCCTTCAGGATGAGGCTCAATTCGGTGAAGCCTTACGCACGTGAAACGGAGGATGATTGCTTACGTCTCCACTCTTTGTCTTCGGCTTTGATAGATTGAGACCGAGATTTGTTAATCTAACGACAATGGTTCGGAGAATTTAAATATGCAGTGAAAGCACTTGAGGATGCAGTACATATAGCCAGTGTTGCTCCACTCGATATTGTCAATCAGGAATTCATTTTTTTCCAACACAATACAGAACTTCGCACGACATGACGTTTGTCAAGTTTCTCCGTACACACCCATAGCACTGGCCTATTAACGAATAAACTTCTGCATTCGAATTATAGTCTATGGTCCAAATACTCTTTACAGCCAACGCCCGGGAAGACACCCATATGTACACCATTCTTCAAGCGCCCTGCTATATACCATCACCCACGTATGCTCATGAACACCAGCCCTGGCCCGATTATTTCCTTCTCCCAAAACCTTACAGCACCATAAACCCAGCAGCGACGGCCATAACAAGAACTGTACCAAATGCAGCAGCTCCTCTAACAGCAGTACTTTCGGTGGGAATATTGTTGGTAGCAGCTCCTCCCAAGTACCAGCTTCCAATGTCCGTCAAGAGTCCCTTCGAAGTCAACATGGAAACATTCGGTCCAACATTGCTAACATCGCTTCTGAAACTACCAAAGTATGAATATCGATCAATGTAATCGATTCGATCAAAGTATTCGGCAGACATATTGAAGAAATCTTGGGTATCAGGGAGGGTGTCGTTGTTCAAGGCATATTCGGTGATCCAGATGCTAGTGTTTGGATAGCTGATGCATGTTAGATGGGTATACCATAGAGAAGGGAGAACCTACGTAGCTCTGACTTGACCAATGTGCGAAGCAAGACCTGCAAAGTTGCCATACCAATGGATGGGAATGAAATCCGCCGTGCAATTCGTTCCTTGACTGGCACAGGCATCGAAAAAATCTGCCAACCAAGTAAACCCTCCTGGAGATCCTGTCACAGCTGGAGCACCAAGCTTGACGCCCAGTTTCTTCAATGGTTGAACTTGGGAGATCCAATTAGTAGCAGCAGTTGATGGCGATACCTGACTTCCTCCCGACGAGCTCGTTCCATCCGGTTCATTGTAGGTCAGAACATGAGTGACGTTCGTTCCCGCCTTGATCATCGACTGTACTGAGCTCAAGAATGTCGTTGTGGGAGACCAGAGCATAGGAACGAATTCGAATTCTTCTTGGGTTAGGTTCGAGTAGGCCGGTGATGCTGAAGGGCCATAATTGTAATACCATGTGAGATCACTGTTCCCCGAGACCCAGACCTGATTATCTTGCGGATGTTCTGTAGAAGGGACGAAGACAAGACCGCGTTTCGCAGATCGTGTCTGTAAGGTGTCTGCTGAAGTGAAGGTTGCTGCTGCGAGGAGCAGACTCGTTGAGAAGCGCATCGTGGGGTTTAAGGTTAATTAATGGGGATCGTGAAACCAAGCGATTGCCGGATTAATTCCGTATTAATTCGATACTACGAGGATCTCTCCTCGAGTATATTGCGATGGAAAAGACTGGACGAAGGCGAATAATCCAGGAAAGGGGCGTCCAAGGCTGAGATCTACGGATTCCAAATCAAGAATCTGCAGACTTCGTATTGAAATTGGAACGAACGAACATCCACTTTATATCTCGACGTACAGAATTAAATAAACGAATGTGTGAATGTGTGAAAGAAAGACACAAATTAAATCTATCAGGGAGAGAAGATAAATTTCAAAGAAGAGGGACGAGGACGAGCTGATGCAGGATTATCTCGCACGAACATCGCGTTGGTGTTCGGGATGGAAGGTTTCCCTGAACCGGTTCCCTTGGCTCCCTTTTCCAGGGCCCGCTGATATCGAAGATTGACCGATTAGGCTTCGACTCACGCTACAAAAACGCCAAGGGGTACCGTTTCGGGCGCTCGGGAAGGCGCCCAGACCCTGTGAGGGAACAATTCTTGGATCAGGTACGAGACAAGGGAGCAGGAGCCAGGACATTTAATAAACAATTAATAATATTAAGACAAAATCACAAATTTTCATTCGCATATTCTTTTCAACTCTCTTCTGCTCAGGTTCACGCAATATACATGTCATTCTCCAGTGCTTACCTCGTACTTTCGCCACCAGAAAAATATAAAAGCGGGACGTTCTGCCTTGGCTGGCTGGTGTTGCATATGCTAATTTGGGATGAGCGCTAGAGGCGCTATCGAATTCTTGAAAGCGGTTGAGGTTTTTCTTTTTGCTTGGTCAGATCCCGACCGAGAACAATGGGCTTGATATCGTACGCCCAGCTGAGACTGAATTGAAACAATGCAATCAATGAGAAATTTGGATGCGTGCGGTTGACTGCGGGGAGCCATTTTGTGGTGGAAAGGCTTTGTGAAAGTTTGAAATGGTGAGGACTCGAAAGGCATTTCCTCGCGAATTGAGGCGCATGTAATCAACATCCACTCTTGGTAAACGGGTAAGATCTCAGCTTATGGAATCAAGATACCCGTGTTTCCAAGCTTGCTAAGGGTACGGTGTCCAAGACAATAGTATATAGTTTGAAATTGTAGGCTACAACTTTGCTTACACCACGACTTTCTCATGCTGAAAATTCGCCTCCATAGCCAAGATACCTTCCTTGGCCGCCACAACATTCTCCTGAATCCGCCATGATGGTACCTTATTCTCATATAACCAGTCAATTTCTTCGGTCGAGAATCCTCTGAGATCGGGAACGAGGAGGAAAGAAAAGATGAAGAACAACAGAGAGCCACCTCCATAAACAAAGCCAGCTCTGATACCGAGATTGCCAGCGTCAACATTATATATGTATGCCACAGTGAAGGTAAATAGCCAAGTAGAGAAAGCGTTCGAGATGACTGCCACGCCTTGAGTCTTTGCACGTAATCTGTACGATGAAATCTCGCCAGTGATAGCCCAAGCAGTTGACACAAGGGTAACAGCTTGCCATGAGATGAGTAGATTCCTATGAAAGTCAGCAATGCACCAGGAACAGAGTTAGGAACATACATGATGATGGCAACTGCCCATAAAGCGCCTTTGCTGTGGGTGTAATACAACCCACCAATGACAAACATCACGACACAGTTGACGCCAGCACCAACCAAGAAGATCAATCGACGTCCAGTCTTCTCCATAAAGAACCAGGACCCAACAATGGCAAAGATAGCAATACCGAAGCCACCAATTGCAACATCGTACGAATGAATGGGTTCAAGTCCAGCGATGATGAGGAAGTAGATTGACTGAGCCAAGAGACAAGCCCCTGTGAAGCCGAAACCCAAGAACATCCAGACCACTGTCAACGTTCTCTTGAGGCTGCTTCCTTTGAAGAGATCAACGTATGAACCAGCACCATGACGAAGTGCCTGATCTTCCTCAAGACGAATACCCAAGGCCATATGTGCTAGGCGAGCTTCGATTTCGTTGTTGGATCCATACAATTTCTCCAAAGAATTCCTGGCCGATTTGGTTCTTCCTTGAAGAAGAAGCCACGTAGGTGACTCGGGCATGAAGATGAACAGAAGACCAGTGGCGATAGGCCAAGCCCATTGAACAGCAAAGACCGTTTTGAACGAGTGCGTGGTGATATTCGGAACAAACATTCTGACAACCACGAGTCCAATCGCTTGCATGAAGAACATGAAGAGGATGATAGCCGATTGAATAGGTCCTCGAAGACGCAAAGGAGAGATCTCGGAAGCCCAAGCAGTAGCTGTAGCAAAGAGACATCCAATGGCAAGGCCATTGACCATCTTTCCGCCTAACAGCATTGCTCTTGATGTGGCTCCAAATTGAATGCCAACTCCTGCAATGGACAACACACAAGATCCAACACAAGGCCATTTTCGTCCAACTCGATCAGAGACGAAACCGATCAGGAAGCCACCCATGGCCTGAAGGAGGTAAGACATGGCAGTCCATAGAGATGCCCAGATAGAAGGGACATATAGCTCGCCTTCTGCGGTAACAGCTCCAAAGTAAATCACGAAACCTGGCATGGAGATTGTTGCTCCATTAGCGATTGTGTCATATCCAAAGCACATTCCAGCACCAAAAGCTGCAACGCAATGGAAGATGATGCGTTTGTGAACTTTGATGGCTTTCCATAGCGAGTATTGTCGTTCTCTACCGAATATTTGCTCGCCCAGCTGTTCATGTTGAGTCCGACCATTGTCGAGGTGTTCGAAGGTTGCACCTTTTGAGTCTGCCATTGTAAAGTATGGAGTTGCTTCTTCCCCAGAATACGGCTGAAATTGGGCATGGGGATGGGGGAATATATGCCATTTCTCCTCAGCATTATAATGACTGGGGAAGTATGGGGAACGGGGCTACATCCCCACAATCTTTCCAGTATCAGAATAATCCGCAGAGAAGGTTGAGGTGGATAATTCTGGAATCGAGGGGGAAAAGAGTTCCCGAGTCATGAAGAAGGCGTTCTGAAACAAATCATCTTCCTCTTCACAACGAATGATATACGAGCAGAGATACTAGCGTGGACATTTCGAATGCAACAAGTGGACATGAGGTGGACAATGTCCACATGAAAAGAAGTCACTGCACGTGCCTTCGCGACATTCTAGTCCGACACTCCACCTCAAGGGTGGACGGCAGCTCTCCACAAACATCTCCAGCTCTTGTCGGTGCAGTCAAAATGTCCAGTCATATGCAATTCCACCTAATGTTTCGGTCGGGAATCCAGACAGGTCCCATTTCTGCTCTCCAGCGTTTTATGCCTCTACCACCTTGAGTTCTGCAAGTTATCGCAATGGCTGGAAGTCGTGAGCAACACACAGGGCAGAGAACCCCTCGAAAATGGACTGTCACTGGAGATGTCAAGGTCGATGGAGACTTCGAACTTTCCAATGGAACGGAGGAGCAGTCAGAGATCTTATTTGACTACGAACGTGCTGAAGGAGGAATTCCATTCATTGAAACCAGCAAGGTGATCAGCAATGGAGAGGATGTTCAAGTCGAGATTGTATTCAGCGAGACATATGCGGGGCTGCATAGCGAGACGGGTAAGTCGGCTCTATGGCGAGATATCCATCAGCTAATATTCTATAGGAGATGGCCCATTCTTGCTCTTCTCGAATGCTATGGACACCTACAGAGTACATACTCAGACCTTCAAGCCTTCCACAACCTCAAGCAGAATTCAGTTACCGTTCGCACAACGATCCCAAAGATACCAGAAAGTAATTCTAAAGACGCCAAACTCTGCCATCACGATATCGTCAATTGGCTACATCCACGTCCGCCCACCAAATCCTACCATCAGCACATTCAACTGCTCGAACGAGAAGTTAAACAAAATATGGCGAGATGGGGTTAGAACAGTGGACATGTGCACAGTGGAAGCAGGTGAAACTGCCGAAGCTTGGGAAATTACAGAAGAGGGGACAAGAATACTCGGTCAACACTGGGCTCCTTGTCGACAAGGAACTCGATGGGGTGATATGAAAGCGGAATTTGAAGTGAAGATTGAGAGAGGAGGAGCAGGCTGGGGAGTTCATATGGTGGCCAATGGATTAATATTCTGTTTGGATGTTGCCAAAAGGTCTCTTGGTGCTTTCGAAGGGCTTTCGGATATCAATGGAGTATTTCCATCAATACCTCGAGGAATATGGGACATTGGGCCTGACATTGATTGCAGTGGATGGTTGAAGATTGTCACTATTGCTCGAGGAGACTCGGTCCTTGTGGAAATCAATGGCATTGAGGTCGCTTCGTTAAGTGGTCTTGACGTTCATCCGATTCTTGGTGGCAGTGGAAACAATACTGGTTCCATAGCATTCGGTGGTCCTCAGGGTTATATCTCGCTTTATCGAGCACTGAAGGTTTCGAACGACGAGCAGGTGCTTTATCAGAACTCACTACAGCTTCAAGACAAAGACCGAACATTGGCCGACTTCGCCGTGGGTACGAATGCTCTTGCATGTACCATCGATGGTGCCAAACGGGACCGAGCTTGCTTTGGTGGAGATCTTTTCGTTATGGGACGCTCAATATGCTACTCGACTGGCAATTTGAATGCAATATTAGGAAGTATCAAGCTTCTCACGAGTCACCAAACAGCAGATGGATATCTTGGAAACTTGTGTCCCATACAAGCACCAATGCACGAAGATACTTGCGAACCTCCAACATATGCTTTCTATTCTCTAAGCTACGCTCTTCTTTTGATCGTCGCTATCAAGGACTACTGGATGCATTCTGGTGACAATGCTACTATTGGATTTATCTGGCCGAGATTGGAGAAGTTGTTGTCCTTTACAGAAAAGTTCATTGACGAGAGAGGTCTAGTCGTTGCTCCTCCACCTCTGTCAAGTAAGTGCATCGCCCAATTCTTGTCAAGTGGAGCTGATCTTGGCAGTGGATTGGTTTCCAATGGGCGGACCTATCTTCGGAGCTTCTGGAAAAATCAATCTCGCTTTCTATGATGCTCTGAGATCGATGAGCAGCATGTCAACGTTTCTCAGCATCAAAGACACTTTCTTGGACCAAGCAGCGACACTCAAAGAGAGCATCATCCACCATCTCTGGAATTCTGAGGCTGGTATCATGCGTAAGTCACAGCCTGGCTTTTGACCTCTCACTGTAGGCAAAGTTTGTGCTAATTCACAGTTTCTGGCTTTAGGTATGAGCGATCTGGCTTCTCCAACTGGCATATGCCAAGACATCAATGCCTACGCCATTACAACCGGTGTTTCGCCTGCTCACGCCTCCTCAATCACCACACTTTCAGCCCCATTCGATGGCACTCTCCCACTCGCATTTCAAGGCATTGAACGTTGGGATCAAAAGAAAGTCGTTAGCCCCTATGCTTCGGGGTTCGCCGTAGAAGCATTGTTCGAACGTGACCAAGGAACATCTGCCATTGAACTCCTTGAGAGGGTGTGGGGAGTGATGTCTGATCAGTCAAGTCCAAACTATTCCGGTGGTCACTGGGAAGCCATGAAAGCTGACGGTACCCCAATCACGGATGATACATCTTTAATGCATGGATGGTCTACTTGGCCAGTGTATCTTCTGCCTAGATATTTGGCTGGTCTTCAACCTTTGGAACCAGGGTGGATTCGTTGGAGAGTTAAACCTGTGTTGGCGGGATCGGAAAGAGTAGATGTGGGTTTGTCGACTCCTGCAGGCAACGTGAAAGTTAGCATGGAGCTACGAGAGACTATGGGTACTGGAAGCATTGTTTTGGGTATTCCTCTGGGGTCAACAGCTGAGGTGTTTGCTCCGGAAGGTTGGATCATCGTGACGTCCGAAAAGATATCCGATGCTAGCCTTCTGGCATCTCAGACGATTCGTGGACAGGAAGAGGAAGTTACGATAAGGATTTGTCGAATCGGTAGTGCCTCTCAGCCCTCTACGGATTCAGAAAAGGATACGATTCATGAGCAGACGGAGGAGATCTTGGTACCTGCTAAGTCCCGAGCTGGGGCTTGGAGACCAGTTCGTCGACTTCTTCAATGGTTCATGTAGAATAGAATAGACTCAATCAATCTGGATCAAATCCGCTCCGACATGACATTGTTTGAATTGACCCTTAGTCCAGCCCACGGGTATCAGATTGTAACTCCTATGCAAATCCAAATCTAATCAACGCCACAACGCTAGAACACCACAGCTTTACATTTCAGCCCTTCGATGGAGAAGTAACGCCAAATTTAAACTTCCACCCCAAGTTCCCAGCCTCGTCAACATCTCCGCTGCACTTCTGAACAATAACTTTGGCTCGCCATCCTCTTCCTGGCCATCAAGACCAAGGGCCCGCTTTAACAACACCACGAAAGCACTTATCCGTAATGCTGGATGTTGCATCACACTGTGCAATAGCCTCATCTTTTGTTCTCTCGGCGCGACTGTCGCATATGCCCAAAGCACGATGTGACACAGGAAGAGGGCAATCAAGCTATATGGCGCTGTGTCCACATTTCTGACACCATCATCGCTTAGATTGTTGCTCGGAGCGAGAGATACAATGGTTTTAGTGGCGTTGTATGCTGCCTGGTCCGCAATATGTGGAGATCTTCGAGCCCAATTGCTGAGATTGGTCATTGCTTGGACGATTCCACCTATCCCATCTTTCCCTATTGCGTTCTGGAGATCGGAAAGTGGTACGTCAAGAAGAATAGTGCTCAGATGATGAATCACGACTGAGCATGCGTGGAAGTGTTTTGATGCAGGATGGAAATGTGGTTGTGATCGAGTCAAGTACGATGTTGCCCACGCATCAAGAGATTCTGCCAATTGAGCATGACGTTCAGCATGAAGTTTGCGAAGGAAATTGTTTGGATCTCCTGGAGGATACATCGTGTCGTCCCCGCACGGGTCATCGTCCATAAATGTTCGTGCGACCATTGAATCGAGTGAGAATTGGAAGATTTGATGTGTCATGGACTGAAGGACGAGGAACGCGGACCATGGGTTGAGATTTATTGCAGGAAGTCGTCCATGTCCCGGCAACACGAAGGGTCCTACTGCAGCAGAGAATGATCTCGAAGGAGGTACGCTTGCAGGACCAAGAAGATTTTTCCAGTTCCTGGCAGAAGTTGCGGCCCAGAACTCTTCATCGCAGGGACACACCAGATTCCTCACTTCTCCCATTGATATGGTTGGAGGTAGATTCAGTATGCTGGGAAAGTATGAATCAATGCCGTACACAGCCCAAGCCAATCTTCTTTGAGACTCTTCTGTGATCCACCGCTTCCATTCTTCTTGGAGATTCCCTCTGATGTCTTGTTCCGGCGTCTTCATCAATTGATCACCGAATCGTACTCGTCGAATATATGTGACCAAACCTCCACGAACTACTTCCGCTAACTCAAAGGCACGCTTGTTGCCTCCCCAAATCCCAGTATGACATATCAATGCTTCAGCATAGATGATCATCGGGTCTCTCATTAGACTATTATCGCATTCAATGGCTATACGCAGATGCCAGCGGATAATATCCAGCAAAACGATCGAAAAGCGCCGAGTATGTTTGACGTTGCTATAGATCGCTCCAATGATGACGATTGCTGCAAGGAGGGGTGGAGGCAAATCAGCATTCGTGTTTACCGTAGGATGGTGGAGCACTGGCATGTGTGGAGAGAAGTTCTCGAAGAAGAGTCGAATGAAAACGTTGATGATTGGGAGTGACGGAAGAACGAATGAACCCTTTTGGGATTTGTGAAACTCGCGTCCGGCTGGAGGTTGAAGGAAGTATTGCAAACGAAGTAGGGTAGCTTCCGTGATGTCGTATCTGGAATAGTGATTTTGAAACAGTGGGTGATCATTTGGGATGTGGATAGGTTGAGCTTTGAGTATCTGACGAGAATTTGGATTCCATTGGAAGGGCCATTTATCTTCTTCTGATGCTTCATTAGGAGGAGAGGAAACTCGACTAATTCGTCCTTGGCTGCTTTCCTTCGATTTACTCCCTTCCGCATCCAACTCCTGATAATTGCTCGTGTCAACATTGGAGTATTCATGACCAGGAGTTAGCATATTTGGATCAAGAAGAACACCGAGTCCGCCCCATTCGTTCCCAACTTCCTGCATAGCAGAATAGAAATCGTACGAAAACCATTCTTGACTGAATTGATTGACTTCTGGAGGTAGGAGAAATGATGAAAAGTCGTTGGAGAAGGTATCCAGAGGATGAGGCCTCACTGGCATATTTGTATGCACTTGGGGAAACATATCATGATGCTCCGGATCTGAGTTGAGTATTGATTCATAGTGAGATTCCTGCATTGCCTGATATGTCTGTGGATTCGGATCTGTAAAGCCTGGCGATGAGATTGCACTGTTAGCCATTGGTCGTTGAATGGCAAACGCATCTCGAACGGCTCTGTAAGCGGACCCATATGGCCTCGACATACCACTCGATTCGGTGCTGTTGGTCCAAGAGGAATTACCAGCAGATTCGGATGTCATTGAACCCTGAACATCAACTTTTCTCTTCTTTCCAGACGTTTGTCGTCGTTTTGAGTCTTGATTGTCCCATCTTTCATGTCCAGCTTGATGCCGCCGCAACAAATCGCTTCTCGTGAATCCCTTTCCACATTTTGAACAGCAGTGCGACGGTGATGCATCGTCTGATGTATTGTTAGTGTTTGTACCGAGTTGAGATCATGTGAGATCTAAATTTGGGGCCTGAAACCAAGTGACTCACGTGTTTTGAGATGGCGACTTAAATTTTCACGGCGGTTGAACACTTTTGAGCATTGCTGGCAGCCAAATGTCTCTTTTTGGTTGTCATCTTCTAGTCTCGACAAGGAGTCGATGATCTCGGCAGAGCTAGAAACAGAAACATCGATATAATTCGTTGATTTCGTCCCATGGGCTCGGTCGCGCTCGAAGTCAGCCATCTTGGGACCGAAGGAGTAGATTTTCTTGGGGTTCAGAATCGGCTGGGGCGAGAGGGGAGTATAATGGAGTCGACAAGCAAAAAGTGAGACGCGTTGCCGTTCCAAAGTCCCGCAATTGTCCACTCCAAGTCCACCAAGTTACCCCGCACTAAAAATATCCAGCCTCTAGCTCTTTTGTATGATCAGGATGGAATGTCTCAACAGGAAATCGTCAGCCTCGTGATTGAGATGTAATTGAATGTCCTGGGATTGGAAGCCCAAGCAGAAATATTGGGGACAAGTGTAGATTTAACCATGTTTCAACAATTGAGCTTGAGGCATGATGACAAGAGCATTTCTGGTTTCAATTACAGCAATGCTTGAGTGTGATTATGATTCCGGAATTTCCAGGCCCGAAAAGCTTGGAATAACAGTACCGTTCAAAATCTTCTCGGCATCATCTGCTCGTTGGGTGCAGCAGATGGAGGGAGGTCTGGATAGTTCTGGCAAGCAAGGTGCAGGATTTTCAAATTATTGCAAGTATTGTAAGAGGTCTTTCAACACCGGGGACCTCTTGTTACTCTGACAGCTTGATGTGAGGCATTTTCGTGATTTAAAAGTTAAAATAAAAAAGTGATTTACCCCAAAGTCATACTTCTGGAAAGGGGCTTGGCGAGAATTTTGCGCTAGTCCCAATTCAAACACCGCCCTAGATCTGTGGCAGAAAACTTTCGTGCTTGAAATTCTTCGATGCGATTCCCCTCAAATCCACACAAGATGCCGAAACAAAAAGCCCCCAAAGGCGCTGCTTCCGCAGGGGAGATTACAGATCCGCGATTCTCGAACTTCACAACAGACCCTCGATTCCGACTTCCTTCGAAAAAGAGCGCAAGAACGAAGCTCGATAAACGGTTCTCGCGCATGCTGAAGGATGATGACTTTTCCAAGACTGCGAAGGTTGATCGGTACGGCAGAAAGTTGAACAGCGATTCGAAAAAGAAGGCATTGGAGAGATTGTATGTCCCAGAAGATGAGGAAGACGAGGAAGAGGCAGATATCGAGGTTGAGGACGATGATGTAGTGGAGAAGGAATTGGCACGCGCTGAGGGATATGATCCTGCTAGAGGTGGTGGATTCTCTTCTTCTGAAGATGAGGATGAGGAAGATGGAGGTGTGGAAATTGAAGAGGTGGAGGAGGAATTTCCTGATATGCAAGCCGAATCTGTAGCTGTGGAAATGGGCGAAATCACCCCGCGATTTGCTGTTGTAAATCTGGATTGGGACAATATTCGTTCTGTGGATTTGATGGCTGTCTTTGAGAGTTTTCTCCGACCTGGTGGGAAGATCCATAAGATTTCTATATACCCGAGTGAGTTTGGAAAGGAGAGAATGGATAGAGAAGAGCTGGAAGGTCCACCGAAAGAGATATTTGCCAAGCCTGTTGAGGAGGAGGAACCTGAAGAAGACAGCGAAGACGATGAAGAAGTCGAAGAGAAAATCAAGAAGGACTTGCAGAAAGCGGATGAGGGCAAGGAATTCGATGGGGCAGCATTACGGCAATACCAATTGGAACGATTACGATATTACTACGCTGTGGTCGAATGCTCGGACAATGATACTGCGCAGAAGATATACGAAGCCACAGATGGCACAGAATACCTCTCTTCTGCAAACTTCTTCGATCTGCGATTCATTCCTGACGGTGTCGAATTCGATGACAAGCCGAGAGACGAATGTGGTAGTGTTCCTGGAGGCTACAGACCTACAGAGTTCGTTACGGATGCTTTACAACACTCGAAAGTCAAGCTCACATGGGACACGAATCCGGAAGAGGCTGTACGGAAAGATGCAATCAAGCGGGCGTTCAGTGGAAGTCGAGCAGAGATTGGAGAGAACGATCTACGGGCGTACTTGGGCAGTGATTCGGAAGAAGATGAAGAGGACGAGGCCGCTGAAGCAGATGCACCAACATTATCGAAGAAGGAGCTGGCTAGGCAGAAGATGCGAGCAGCATTAGGACTTGCAGACGAACCCGTCAAGCCATCGAAGAAGTCAGGTCCTGTTGGGGATATGGAAGTCACATTCACGGCTGGTCTGTCTTCAAAGGAGAAGGGCAGTGTATTTGAGAACGAGCCTATTGTGGAGACTACTGCTGAACGATACGTTCGGCTCGAGAGGGAGAGGAAAGCACGGAGAAAAGAGAAAGCCAAGGCAAAGCGTGAAGGTCGGGATCCAGATGCTGAGGTTGAGGAGGCGGCTGAGGATAAGGACCTTGGTTTTGACGATCCATTCTTTGCTACAGATGAGGCTGTGAAGGAGAAAGCTTCCAAATCTCAACGCAAAGAAGATCGCCTCAAGAAGCGTGCAGCAAAGGCAGCTGAAGCTGCAGAGAAAGCGTCGAATCGTGCTGAGCTCGAGCTCCTGATGGCAGACAATGGGACTGAGCCAGCAGCAAATCTCGACCATTTCGATATCAACGAGATTGCTCGAGCCGAAAAGGCCAAGAAGAAAAAAGGCAAGAAGTCGAAGGAGATCGAGACAGGCAAGAGAGGTGGTCTTCAAGAAGGATTCGAGATGGATGTGGGTGATAGCCGGTTCAGTAAACTGTTTGAGAGTCATGAGTTTGCAATTGATCCAAGTAATCCGAAGTTCAAGGGTACTGAAGGGATGAAGAAGCTTCTTGAGGAGGGTCGGAAGAAGAGGGGCGTTGAGGGCGAGGTTGAACCTGTCGAGAAGAGGAGTAAGAAGCGGAAGGATACAGAGCATGGTGAGTTGAGTGGCCTGGTGCAGAAGTTGAAGAAAAAGGCCAAGAGGTAGCCTCGTAGAATGCAGCATCAAAACCTCACATTGGCATGACCCTGACATATAACCATTGAAAGTGTGTTCTCGAGTTCAGACATTCTAAATTACTTGCTTTTTTAGTGTCAAATTTTGATTGTCCGTCCTGAATCGAGGACTTTTAAACCTCAATTGTCTGGTTTTCACTTTGGCACTTTCAGAAATTCTCAAGTCAAAAAGTCAATATCTCATTATGAAGTTCAACGCTTTTGCATTCATGATTTAGGCTAATATACATCGGTGAATGACCCAGCTATTCCGGGCCACTGAAAATAATAATGAAGACTATCAAAGTCTCAAATGCATCGCTAAGTTAAACCCCTCTTGAATGTCCTCCAAAACCATGCAGATTGAAAGCCGTTCACATTTCCTCCATCATATGATCCACCTCCCCTTGATATCCACCACTGCCCTCGCCCTCCTGCACTGGGTCATCATCATAATCGGCCTCAACACTGACAATGTTGTCATCAGCATCGGTCTTGAGGAATCCAAACAAGTTGGCCAATTGCTTCAGACTGAGATTTGGTTGTTCGCGGTTGTATTCACCATCACGCATAGCCTAAGTCAGTTAATTTTGAACGCCCAGCAAAATCAGAGGACTTTCGAGGACCCAAAAGTAGGAACTTACTCGCTCGAGATTCTGAAGTTTGTGGAGTTGCATACTCATCATTCGCATATCGACCGAATTGCGAACTACCAGACGAGTCATGTAAGTCTCCTTTTCTTGTCCAATCCGAAAGATTCGTCCGAAAGCTTGTTGTTCAACGGCGTGATTCCACCAAAGGTCCAATGAGATGCAACGGTTGGCCCATGGGAAATTGAGTCTGAAGATGAGAATCACGCATTAGCATACCGACATTTGAGTATATTGGTGTTCGCAAAGGAAGTTTCGGTCAAAAGAACTGTAATTAATCGCATAACGATGACGGACGACACAAAGAGAAGTGTACATACCCAAGACCACCACACTTCAGGCCTGCAATCAAGATCTTGATGTTAGGATCATCTCGGAATCGGCGAATTGCCTTGGTGCGATGTTCAAGAGTCGAATCACCGGTGAGGTACAAGAAGCCCCATCCTTCGCTCTCACAGATGCGACCAATGATACGTGAAAGGGTGCGGAATTGAGCATAGATGACGACCTGTGGGTAGTTAGCATTGAAGCAGTGTGAAATTTTCAATTGTCCGGCCAAAGATGAGGACTTTCGATCGCCAATTGTCAGGAATTAAGAACAGGAAATTCAGAAATCCTTCTCCAAAGACAGTAGTGAAAAATGCATACCTTATCGAATGGAGCATCAACGAATCCCCTCAGAAGAATTGACTTCAATGCCGTAGTCTTGCTTGAAGGTGTCAAGGGGAAATCAGGGTTGTTGTCCGACTTCGTAACCCATGTGCTGTCGGCAGTGAAAGGCTCAAATCCCAAGGCATCACGACCCTTGCTGTTGGCGCTGTAGCTATGCTTCGAGCCCTTCTTCGAGGAGACAGAGTGGCGGTCATAGTCGTCATCATCGGAGATTCGAAGGCCTTCCCCAGCATGAACACGCACGGTGGTTGTGAAAACTCGGTCACACGAGGGGCAGCACATGTACTGAGAAGGAGAATCAGTAAAGTGACGATTATACAGGTATGTACTCACATCATGGCCATTATTGACACGGTCTGCCATGAATGCAGAAAGACATTCCTCGCAGAAGATATGGCCGCACTATTGCAAACTGTTAGCTAATTGTTCAAGATGCGTGAAGATTGAAACTTACATCAGTCTTCACCGCACCAACAGGAACATCAGTGCAAACGCAGCAGACCACACGGGCAAACAGATCTTTCTCGTCCAGGTTGTCAAGAGCAGGTGCGAAATCGAAATTGGCTCCATAATCACCTCTGCCAAATGGTGCTGCGAATCCAACCTCCTCACCTGTATCATGAGCATTTTGACGATGTCTCTCGGATTGCTCAACCCACTACACGACATGTTCAGCTTTGAAATACTCTGCGAGGGACAGGACATTGAACTTACAGCCTTGCATTGCTCATAGAATGGCTTTCGGTTCTCATGGTTGCTCAGCTTTGCCAACTTATCTTGCAATTCAGTGACATCCTCCAAAGTCCAAGACTCCTTGATGGTACGCTCGAGCATGAATGGATGGCCTGTGCATTGCCGAAGGCGTAGAAGTTGAACCATGAAGATACCATAGTTACGACGAGCCTCGCCCTTTGCGAAGAAGGCATTGAGGTTATTGCGGAAGCGGTTCTCGGTCTGACCGACATGTCAGTATTTGAAAGTGGGGCAAGTATCAGGACAATGAAAAGAGGAGCACGACTTACAATACGATAAATGATTTGCTCCTCAGCTGAGAAATTGACATACACAATCTCTGGATGTGGCTTTGGCAGTGTGATAATCGGTCTGTTGAGGATGGAGGTCTTCATTGTCCGACGCATCATGGTATAACTGAGCAGGGTTGAGATACGGCTGTAGGATTCTTCGGCATTGACGTCACAGAAGTATCGCTGGAAAGTGGCCCAATCCATAGTGTAGTTTGCCTTGAGGAATCGAAGGTATGGGAAGAGCCTGGATGTCTGTCAGTATTGAGGGCATTTTGAAAAGGCAACTTACTCTTCAAGTCGATTCAACAATGGAGTACCCGTAAGACACCATCTGTAAACAGACTTCAAGTTCTGACAAGCCAGACTAGTTCGTGCAGAGTTGTTCTTGATAGCTTGAGCTTCATCAAGTACAACACGGAACCATTGGATAAGGTGCAAGTCACCCAAATTTTGAATGGCCTCAGACCACCACTTCTTGTAGCCAACCTCCTGAATAATGGCTCTAGCCTTGGCATCAGGGTATGGGAATTGCTTCATGACCTCATTGTAAGATGTGACAACAATGTCGACGTCTTCCAAGACACTCTTGGGGATCTTGCTTGAGGATTTGTAGTGGATGATCTTTGGGAACATTTGAGGTTCAGTGTGGTGGCGAATCTCATCGAGCCATTGATCAATGACACCAGCAGGAACGATGATCAAGGTGGCTTTAGTACCACGACGAAGATCCTCTGCTAGAATATTAGTGGGTGTCTCAAATTTTTGCGACGGTTGCCGAATCATGAGAATTGACTTACCCTTTCCAGGTGGATTTCCAGCCATACAAGCCAGCATCTGTACTGTCTTTCCAAGACCCATAGAATCTGCCAAGAGACCACCGTTTGGAGGCTGACTACTCAACTCTCTTTGCACCATCCATTGTGCACCAAGAAGTTGATGATGATAGAGTGTACTACTCATGCCCTTGATGAGCCACTTTCCATCTTGAGCCTTGCATTGAGCATAGCCAAAGCTCTTGCTTGCCTCTCTCAATTTCTTCTTGTCATCCTTAGCAGCCTTCTTGCTAGCATAATCGCTGGTTTCGGGAACGTTCGCAAACAATTGCTGGAATTGTGTCTCCTTTGGCATCGAGCCTGTGATTTCCGGTGCTGGTTCAACATCGAATATCGAATTCATGATACGGTCTTGAATGGGGTCATTCATCATGAGATCCTCGAGGATCATCTGTCCAACTAGATCTTGGCCATTGAAGGTTCTGATGTTGTTATTCTTCAAGAGAGATTCGCCATTCTTGATCGGACCTTTCTTGCCTTTGCCCTTGCCTTTCTTTGCCTCCTTTCCCTTGCCACCTTTCTTTGTACCCTTGCCTTTGGCGCCCTTCGTGGTTTTAGGTGCCTTCGCAGCTGGATTGGCAGGTCGAGCGCGCTGTGATCGTATTAGCTGATGGCAAACATTTGAATTCCCATAAAAAATGAAAGTCGGGATACTCAAGAAACATACCTTCTTCACGGCCTTGCTGCGTTCCTTCTCACGTCTCAGCTCTTCCTCCTGGGCAAGATACTCTCTAGCATTCTTGGCACGACGCTTTCTTGGCTTGCCAGCCTTGGTAAGTCCCAAGTTCGGAGCAGCTGTGGAAGATTCAGGACGGTCAAGACCACCAAGTTCCTCTTGCAACATACGTCCAAATGCTGCGTCATCGTCACCAGCTTGACTGCCTTCATCAATATCATCGTCGCCCTCAATATTGATCGAACTAGAGCGTGGGAGTTCGCGGCTATGACGTCGAATGATCTCACTTCGCTTCTCTGGAGCTCGATCGAGAGGAACGAAGAGTGAGTCGTCATCTTGGGCTGAGCGTCGATTGGCAGCAGCACGAAGACGATCCTTGACAGCAATTTGCTTCTGAAGCTTGAACAGTAGCATCTTCTCACCGCTACCGAGGTTGCCTGCACTTGACTTCTTTTGCAAATTGGCAATATCGACCTTCATTTTCTCATATTCTTCGTCAACCTCATCGTCTTGTTCCATCCAGGAGTTGTCTTCATTGCCAGGAAGCATAGCTGCATCAACCTGCTTGGGGTCATCTCTGCCTCCACGGAAGATATCTGGAAAGTCGGGAGATTGAACCC
Organism: Mollisia scopiformis; assembly: GCF_001500285.1. Lineage (NCBI taxonomy): Eukaryota > Fungi > Ascomycota > Leotiomycetes > Helotiales > Mollisiaceae > Mollisia > Mollisia scopiformis. The sequence goes on from NW_017263593.1 coordinate 1,390,371, forward strand.
GGACTGCAGGTCTGCCTCCATTGTTGGTACCACTTCCTTCTTCTTGAGGATCCTCTCTCAAACCTGAGGAGGAGCCTACAGTATTCGATGGAGGTTGATTGGCGCGGACAAGAAGAGCTCTTTGTCGAGCAAGTAGGTTCATGACTTGTGGCTTCTTGGGTGGAGGTGTGACAGGAGCTGGAACCTCCTTTGGCTCTTGCTTGACGAAGACCACATCATCATTCGAGGTAGTAGGACGATATTGTTGCCATTTGAGTCTGGCTTCAGCAGATGCACCACACTCATCGATGATCATCATGTCTTCATCATCATCACTGTCTGCAATCTCCAATGAAGCTTGATGTTGGACAAGTTCCTCGACAGGTGGAGTTGGGCCACGTGGGTGTTGGACACTGAAGTTTTCATGACGGTTGGATGAAGTTGATGGAGTAGGACTGGCTGGAGATGGTGTATCCTTCGATTCTTGAGAGTCTGCGATCATGGGACTTCCATTGCTTCGAGTGGAGGGGTGTCTGGGAGAATTGACTTGTGGCAAGCTTGGATCAAAGTCAGGCTCGTCACTTTCAGACTTGACACTCGCTTCTCTAAATTGGTCGTTCGATGTTGAGGTACCGGCATGAGACGATTGGTTCATGTCAGTATCGACAGGTTCAATTGATGGCATCAATTGCTGAAGACGAGCAGCTGGAGTCGAAGGCTCGTCGTCCATGAAGGCATCTTCGAATTGCTGAAGTCGTCGTAACTCTGGAGTTGGGCTATTCGTGAACCGACCGAAGTCGTCATCGTCAAGGTCATCGTAGTTCTCATCGATGTCCCTCATGATGGTTGTAGTGAGGTAGTGTTGAGGTAATGATGTGATGAAGTGATAAAGGTATTGGGAGAATGTAGTGTAGTTGTGAAGGAGGAGTTGTTGGTAATTGGGAGGGGAACTTGACTTATGTAGACCTGAGGTACGGTCTATTCAACTGACTTCGCTCGTTTGGGCGGAATCCGGGGTCGTTCGGAAAAGTGAATGTAGCCGCGGAATCTTGGGAGCCTCGACGGGGAGGAGCGGGCCGTTTGGAGTGGTGAATGTAAGAGCGGAATTTTGGGAGCCTCGTCGGGCAAACGCGGGATTGTCTAGAGAGGTGAATGTAATAGCGGAATCTTTAGATCTTCCCGCAGCGGTGGTGTTCTCCGGATAACCGAAAGTGAGAGCAGAATTCTTGAAGTCTTGTTGTGCAGGCGTGATGTTGATGTTTTGAGGCGGCGGCGGAATGATTTGCAAAGACGAACAAGGCGGGATTCCCCTTCACGGAAGGATGGTGGTGACCTGAGGAGAAAGCTGGTAATCAATGATCAGATGGAGTCGTCCAAACCCTTTTGTGTCAGCGGAATTGTAAGATCGGGGAAAAGCCGGGGCTGCAAGAACCTTTGGTTCAGCCGAGCCTAGAGACGTGGATTAAATGAGGTTGGATATGTTGACAACAGGTCGAGGAGAACTGACAGAGGTTGTGTCTCAAATGCCAAGGCTTTTCTCATTTCCCACTTGAAAGTTGTAGATGAGAAAGGTGATATGGGATGAAGTTACCGTTGAGACGAATGTGGTTGCAATGTTAAACGTTGATGTAAACCTGGAAGCTTCGAGTTCATAGTTAGTGTGGGCTCGACAACAGACATCTGCATAGAAATGTATGAAGACATACCTATGTTGCGGATCAATTTGAATGCAAAAGGAAAATGTGAGCTGTGCGCAGGTGTTAGTACGCTGATTTAAAGACGGTAGCAAGCACGGCACAGGCTATGATTTGACTAAAAGTGACAATCTGAGTCTCCAATGCGGCCTTCAGTGCCAGCAGACGTCATAGGTAGGAATGGAAAGTGAGATACTAACATTTGTAGTTCAAATTTGAACAACTGATAACGGTTCTGCGGTCCCAGAGGTTGTTGCAGGCCGAATAATGGATCAAAGATAAGGCTGACGCTGGAAAGAAAGTGAGGTTGATAGCAGGGAATGAAGAATGGAGATGTTGGTTGAAAAGAAAGATGACTTTGCAGAAGGTACATATTTGTTGTGAGGAGGTTGTTTTGCGGGAGAGAGTTGGAAGCGGAAGAGAGTTGGAAATGGAAGAGGCTTCGTTAAAGAGAAATTCTTGATCAACGTGATACCGAGGAAGGCACGAAGGACGTTGTGAAGGTAGGAACCGAAAAGGTCACAGCGCTGACGTGCCTTCCCATATTTTATGTGCGAGAATGCTGAAAATAATTAAAAGGGAGCAGTAGCTAAGATGTTAGAGAAGAGGGATGTTGTCTCGAGTGGTCTCGAGTGGTCTCGAGTGTATAGACTTGAGAGGCCTGGTTAATTTCAACCCAAGATGTAGTTGTGCTGGAAATTAGTAGACGAGCACGTGATAGAAGCGAGTTCGAAAAGGGGGTCATGGACTTGAAGTAGCATAGCTTCTCGCTCTACTTCTGCAGACTCGCAATCTGGGAGGTAGGATCTGGAACTCGATGTTTTTGAAAGGCGCTGGGAAACTCTGAAACCCACAGTTGTGAGAACATGGTCAGCATTCAGGAATCCATATCTGGACATGGATCCCACCATTCTAGGGTCATGATAAGCCGGCACTTCAACTTTGTCACTGTGCACGAAATAGATCTTCAAAACAACGTATTGGTATTTCTTCTTCGCTCTTAAATGCAGGCTTTTGATCGCTCGTACCGAATCCCGCTGACCGCGGAAAATCCTGGATTTTAAAAAAGGTCGCAAACGGGCGTGAAGAACATCTCCAAACCCACTAACGCCGGAATAGACAAGGAGATACGCGCTCATGTATTTCCCCATCGGACATTGGGGCCAGACTGTTGCTGGCAATAGAAAACAAACATTACAAGACAAATGATACATGGAAGGAACTGATTCCGAGGAGGTAGAATATAATACAAGGAGATGTTGGAGATGGGTGTCCACATGCTACTGGAGATTGAGACTCCATAAAACAGATCCCTAACCCGGAGTATGTTCTTGAGGGTTAGAGGTGGCAAAGCAAGATGCTTTCAATGTTCTTGCCCAACACTCGAATCGACTGTGTATGACGGAGTCGAGACTAAGATGAGGTTCTTCGTTCGCGAGAAATCATGCATTTGGGTCTATCCGGCAGTGGTGACAGGGTTGCCATTCGAATCGGTTTGAGGGTAGTACCAACTAGGACAAGTCAAAATTGGTGCAACGGAGGAGGGGTCTGGTGACTTACGCGCATACAGCAATGATCAAATACAAACATTGCAGAAGCATGCCTTCAAGCCAATGAGATTTGCCATCTAATGAATATTAGTTATCTTGCTGTGTCCAGGTCTGGTTTAAAATGAGAACACTTACCTCCAATAAGATAGTTGACGAGGAGAACGGCCACGAATAGAACAGCGACTTGGAATCCATCAAAGCTCAAAGTCATATCTCCCTTGCCCATGATCCAACCAATGACAACCAGGAGCGGGATCAGGAAAAGGGAAACCTGCATGCTAGAGCCTACAGCGACACCAATAGCAAGATCCATTTTGTCCTTGCAGGCCACAGTGACAGCAGTAGCATGCTCAGCAGCATTTCCGACAATCGGCAAGAGGATAAGACCAACGAACTCGACTGAGACGGTACCACTCTCGGTGATTGAACCAATGCCATCAACCATGAATTCAGCGCAAAGTCCAATGATTGCTGTAGCACCAGCAAGAGTAGCCCAGGCAACAGCGATGTGAAGAGTGGGTTCCTCGGGCTCCTCATCTGCTTCTTCGTATGCAGTAGTCTTGATCAATTCATCATTTGGAGGTCGGTCAATAACATGAGGGCGACCAGCTCCTGCTCCAATACCACCAGCTTTGGCAAGACCTTTAGAAATGGCGCCCTGGGGCAGAGCATGCTTGCGAGGCTTCATGGGAACTTTCTGACTTTCCTCATTGAACATGTCAACGTGGGTGTGTAGCTGGAAGTAGAGATATCCAGCGTAGACGACTAAGAGGATAACAGCTGTTCCACGTGAAAGAGCGGCGACCGAAGATGTTGGCGTATTGCTGAATTGATCGAAACAGGTGGGAATGATGACACTTCCAACGGCCAGAGCCAACAAACTAGCAGCAGTCTGAGCAACGGTCTTGTTGAAGAATTGCTCGGATCTCCTCAAACCACCAAAGAAGAAGCACATTCCCATAACAAGGAGTAGGTTGGATAAGATACTGCCGATAAGCGAAGTTTGAACAACGACGACTTCATCTTTGGCCAGAGCAATGACGGCAACAATCAATTCTACAGCATTTCTGAAAACAGTTAGCGTTGCAAAATCAAAGATTCCGGGATACATACCCAAAAGAAGCATTGAGAAGACCACCCAAACTCTCTCCGAGATGTAGAGCAATTTCCTCAGTTGCAAAACTCAACATCCCTGCAAGAGGAATAATGGCAATGAAATTGACGGTGAAAACGACTTTGCCGTCGACTCCAGCATAATTCAGAGCAATACCCACAGGCGCCGCAATCAAGAGGATGTTGACCCAAGAGCTGAAAATGGTCCGAGAGATTTGATTTCGGAAAGTGAAAGGTTCTGAGTGGTACAGCTCCTTTCCCTTGTACCAAGGTCTCTTCTTAGGCTTGTCATCTTCTTCGGCCGGCTTATCCTTCTTGTTGAAGAACTTTCCAACGAATCTTCGGCGTGCCTTCTCCTCGTTGCTTCTTGGTCGCGTGCCCCGTCTCTCTACAGCGGTTTCCTCACTATCGGCTTCTCTAGCTTTCGACGTACTTGTAGCCGACGTCATTTCGTATTCGCCCTCTTTCGAACCTCTGCGTATAGTATCTCCATTTGTAGTCTGGCTGAAATTTCTCGAATGGGGAGGTTCTGTTTGGACAGCTGATAGTGGTGTCTCGTCCTCGACCTGTGGTGCGCCGGTAAATATTCCATCTCCTCTTGTGTTGATGCCAGCTTCGAGGTCGTTCGGTGAGGAGGGAAAGGTAGAGGATCGTTTGCCCTTCTTGAAAGGATTATACGAGTCGCCATACCAGGCTTCCTTGCGAGCCTGACGCTTGATTTGATCTAATCCGGCCATTGTAAGCAAACGAAGAAATAAGAGAAGCAGAGAGCGCAAAGATGCATTTCTGCTTATGCGCGAGGAGTTGACTGACGCATATTGAAGTTAGACATGATTCAAGAATTGACCGAATGGGCTATTCAGTATTATGATGTTGTTGATGTTGGTGGAAGATTGAAAGCAAGGCGGGAATTCGACGATAAATGATTTGATCCTGGCCTTGGCGGAATTGATTGGATTGGGCTGTGAATGAGGCCGGTCGGCGGGTAGGGGTCGTTCTTGGGATTTGGATTTGGATTTGGGGGAAGGGGGTGGCTTTTCTTGCCGAGTATGGTTGGCAGAACAAGGGCAGGATTATTGGTGCCGTCGGGTAGGAAATCGATGAGGCAGAGTTCAGGCTGCGAGGGAGAAAGGTGGAAGCAGAGTGATTCGAATGGTGAAAGGCTGGCTGGACTGGGCTGGCTGCAGTGCTGTCGGGCGTCTGCTGATGGTGTGAAAGTGCCCTGTGCGCTGTGTGACAAGAACCAGAGACTCTTGGGGTCGATTTCTGCTGCTCGAGTCGTCGCGATGCGATCTTATCAATCAAATCGGGCTCGCAAGTGAATTGAAATAATGCGCGGCGAAAGGTACAACCGGTCGTAAGGTGGATATGAACAGTCGCAGCGCAAGATCACACAGCCTCGTGTTGTCGTGTCGTGCGCAGGCAAATCAATTAATTTGGCCTCGTTGGGGGCTGAGGGGATTCTGAGTCCAGTGAGGGGAAAGCCTGAAGTAGAGCCTCGGGGTAATCCTAGGCCTGGAGACTGATGTGAATGCTGCAGTGCACCGCCTTCTCTCGCCTGACGACGAAACTGATGATTCACGTTGCGCGCGTGTCGTCGTGATCGAGGTGGAATCCGAGATCCGTCGTTTGGGTCAACAGAAAGTTGCTGCGAAGAAGGGAAAAAAGATGGCACGGTGTTCTTGTAGGAGATTGGGGTGTTTCGATTCAATTTTACGGGTTGGACGCGGTCCTGCTTGGCATTCTGGCACTGCCACTGCCACTGCTGTGTTGACGGTTGACCCCCCAGGAGATGCCAAGAGGCCAAAGAAGGGCAAAAACACGGAAGACACCCACTCAAAAGTGAGGATATCGCCAGCGATGTTCAAAGATTAGATCATTTGCGTGCCCCCCAACAGTCCAGCAAGCAAGGTTCCTCGGTACCGCTTGGTCTCGTTCCCTTCCTCCACTTCACTACTTACTACTCATCAAATCTCGTCCACGTCCGCGCGTTACCTACGCACTGGGTACCTTTTCTGGCCGATGATTCTTTTCCAGCGGTCTTCGCAAGAACAGTCAGTTCTGCATCAACTAACCTTAGCCAGCGCGCGCCTACTTGGATGACGCTGACGGCTCTGGACAGTTTCTCATAGGTGCGATACCGTTCTCACTGTGTACTTCTAGATACAAATGTACGTTCCGGCTCCGGATTATCTCGGACTCCTGTGGCCCAGCTTCGGACGCTTTGCGAGGTCTGACTTGCAGCTGGCGGAAGCCTTTCTTCATCAAATTGTCGATCGTCTAAAAGGAGGCTTTTCCTTCTTCCTCGCGCACTGAACTCCATAACAGGCTTGGAGAGCGGGAAATGTAACACTCCCAGCGGTGAGATTCAGCTGGCTTCACTGGATCTGAAGCCAACACATGAATCACTCTTCTTCCACGTAGCGGCACGGCTATTCAAACATTGCTACATTCACCGTCTTTCAAACGCAACGCTGCATGACGGCGAGATACCTATCTTCAAACCTTCACAAACAAGAAAACCCGTCACTTGGCAGCTTGGCAAACCTTGGGTGACAGCAGAGATCAAGCTCACCAAGCTCACCAAGCTCACACTATTCGTTCAAGCTCTCCGATCCAGGTACCGTCACCGTTGTGCGATCAAGATTCTCGATTCGTGGCTAAACGATTCGAGGTGCATCGTCAAGTGTCAAGCCACATACGACAACGCATCATTACGCAGCGATTATCACCTGAGTCCAAACATCGCCTTCACGCCAACCAATCGAGAGTACAGAATTGTAAGTTTGCAGATTTGTTTCCGAGGCCATGACGAGAATTCAGGCAATTCGGTGTGGCTGAGACATTCGGGAATGATGGAGAATGTTTCAGACCCTTGCCACTCACGTGGGTGCCCGAGATACGTGCGAATTTGTGAGTTGTCAACGCTTTGCTTGATGAAATCCTTCAGCGAGCGTTGGCTATTACTGCTCGTGGTCATAAAATGCGAGTTGCATGGACATGGGCTGGATTTGATCAAGCAAGTAAAAAGTCATCAATTGTTTACTTCTGAGGTGGTGACATGGAAATGACCTCAAATTTTGCAAGCTTCTCTTTCCCGCCTTCTCTCAAGTGCATCTCTCCCCTCGGGCGGAGTCAGAGGCGAAAGTTTTCCAGTTACTGCGAATTTATTCAAACAGTAGCTCATTCCAGTCATAAGACAGCCATCAGCTTCAGCAGTGCATGAAGATTACAGACGTTCTGTTCTGTTGGATGAGATATGTCAGCTTAGAAGTTTCCTGAGCAAGTACTGGCTGTACCAACTCACCAGCCATGTAACCACTTCTTGAGAAGCCGTTCGGAGCCTGATTATTCCTCGATGATTTGGAACGGAGGTGGAGGAGATGAATCAGATAACAAAAGCGACAGCGATGAGCAGTTGAAGCTGTGGTTTAGAGAGTCGAACATGGATGTGTTGTCTTTCTTCGCAGGTGTCTATTGATCAGAGTAGCTTGGGTCAGTGAGCGGAATGCGACTATCATAGGAGAAGGGATTGTTGTGAAGCAAATAGCCCTGAGCAGCATTACAAGCATATCCCAGCAAACTAGAGCCCAGAAGCCTACACAAACGGCATGCCAAATGAATTCGATTCAGTCGTCTAAGTGCAAAGCTACTTTACATCCTTAGCTAACATATTCTTTGCATGCTCAAACCCAAGCGTCTTGTACTCCGTCTCATTGTAATAGATACTATTCACATCCCCCAAATTACTTCCTGGCACACTCAGATCATAAGTCCCAAACTGCCAGATCTGATCAGCAGCAAGTCCACTCTTCACCACAGTCTCCTGCCACGGTCCCTCCGTCTCTGTATGATTATTCGGAAATGGAGTTCCGTATTCCTCAAGGATTACCGGTTTTCCAATCGCTGCCCCAATTGCGTCGTGCTGCTGGATCCATTCGTTGCCCCAAGTGTAGTTGTAGCCCCAAGAATTGGGATACAAATGGAAGACACCGTAATCCAAGGTCTTGATCTTTAGATTTGCGGCAAAGTCAATGCCTTCACCACCACCATAAGCGTACGAACCATCTCCATAACCGTCAGCAGGTGCGAGCCATCCTTCATCGCCTAGAGTGACCATATGGTCGGAATCCAGACTTTTGATGTAGCTTGAGATGTCAGTTGCCCAATTCGTGATAACGGAAGTGTCGCATCCATGACAGCGTGGTTCATTACATAGCTCCCATGCAAAGATGGCAGAAGAATTGGAGTATCGAGTAACAAGAGTCTTGATATAAGCTTTGTATGCTTTCTGGGCAGCTGCGTTAGTGTAGAAGGTAGTTGCATTGTTCCCAAATGCGTTTCCATATGCAGCAATACCTCCGTAGTCGCCCCAATTGTTGATGAATGGGAGGACAAGCTTCACACCATACTTTTCCGCCGAGGAGATCACGTAATCCAACCGTTGCAGGCCATCCGGACCGAAATTGAGATATGAGCCTGTTGAGTTGAGGATCTGGAAGTAGACCTTGTTTGGGTCAGTTGCTGATGGATCTGGGATTGTGTTGACGTCTCCGAATCCCCAGACGCGAAGGATCTTGTAGCCTGTCTGATTTCTGTGAGAATTGACCTTCAATGATTGGGATAATTTCATACATTGACAACCTGTTGAAGTGTGGTATCAACGTCAGAGTTGTTGCTCAAATGACCAAGCCACCATGCATTGCTGCCTTCCAAATGTAAGCACAAGCATATGAAGTTAACAGGAGACTTACCAGCAAAGTACTCAACCTTGCCATCTATATCGAAGAGCCGGCCAGATACTTTGGCATTGATTCCGGTTTTCCCAATCGGGTAAGAACAATCTGGTTGCTTGGCTGATGAGGATTGAATTGTGGGAGCTGCATTGGCAGTGAATGCGAGCAAGAAGCCCAGGAAGGAGACTTCGATCTTCATGGCGAAGGAGGTTGATGCAGAATCACATAGAACATGAAGGGCAATTGTAAAATCCTTTTGTATTGAATTACCCCTCGGCACTAGACAGTGCCTGGAGAAAACTATCTACAAAACGACCAGGGGTTCGGGCCGTTATGATGCGCGAACGAATGAAAGTATTCTCATACATATGCGGGGCAAGGCTATTGAGCTGTTGATGAACTGGTTGAAAATACAGTATATAAAATTATCCGACACGGAACCTCACGTTCCGAGGCAAAATAGGAAGGAGACTGCGACATAATGTGAGGCTCTCGGAATCTGGGCCTGAAATCCTCATCACTGGACACAAGATCCCATCTACAATTCTTAGACACGGTTAGATCGTGAGGGGTAGCTGCAGTCGTGGCGATTCCAACAGAGTTTCTCCGTGCAGGGATACTTGCTGCATAGACACTACAACCGAAGGAAAACCAGACGCTTCTCGAGAAACCACTTGGTAGTCCACTTCGAAGAACCCGCGCCATCCAAGAGAATAAAATACTCACACCGACAGAGAGAGCGTCCACTTGGGGGTTCTTTCTTGGTTCTTTCTTCGCTGTATGAACATCGAGAGATAGGAAAGTCGACACGCACCACAATATCGAGGTACGCACATCACACTCTTCATTCAACATTAGCATCTTTAGGTTCAGGCAAGAGAATTATTTGTGAGACCGACCCTTTCTGTATAATTCCCAAGCGTTGATCGCCTCCCATGACGCCTTCAGCAAACTCCAGCACCCATATTCGACGCTCTTCTTTCGCAAACCATCGCAAACCAAGGAGTATATTTAGTATCGGTATCTAGTGGAGTAATCTGGCACAAGTCAGCAACCTATTCTCTATCAAGCAGCAGTTCAACATACCCTTTGGACTAACAACCAAACCACGACCCTTCTTCGCTCCACGGTAAATCGTCTCGATGATATCGATCAACTCCTGCTTGTCCTCCAGAACCCAGTTGAGTTTGTTATTGTTACCGGTACCGAAATCGCACATCATGTGTTTATTGCGGAAGAAGAACATGAGGGTCATAGGATCGTAGAGTTCATACATCTGCTTGAAGTCGGGGACTTGATCGAGATCGCAGACGTAGATGACAGCGAAGTTCTTGACACGGTCGGCAATACCTAGAGGATTAGCCAGAGAGCAGAGGTTGAGAAGATTTGACTCACGATAGAGGACCTCATCCTGTCGCATACAATCAGGATCCCAATCACGACCGAAGCGGATAATGACCAGACGCTCGTCTTCAGACATGATGGCCTGGTCGACGTGCCATCCAGTAATAAGATGAGGCAATACAACTGAGCCCATGATTCAGGTTGCGCGGCGCTGTTGAAGTGTAGAGGTTGGAAAAAGTTGGTGGTTTAGGTACGAGGCTGGGATCTTGGAAGTCAAGATTTGGTGGGGTCATTGGCGCTAATCCATTTTGGTCAAGCTCTCACGTGGACTCACCTCCCCCCACCTGGATCCTCCTCGCATGTACATAGAGGTGTATTTGTAATCTGTGGATCTTATCGATGTAAAGTACCCTCTAGATCCGATCTTCGGGGCAATTGAGAGCTTTAAGCTCGCAGATCATCATCATCTACCTCAGATATCCTGACATTGCGGGGTATTTATCACTGACCATCTACCTCTCTTTCCTCAACTCACTGCTCCTTTCATTCCTATTCACCATAATTCATCGTGTCACTAAATGTCTCAACTAATCTTCTACGATTTGCCAACAAAAGAACCACGAGTATCTTGGTCATACAATCCTTGGAAAAGTACGTCTTGTCCCTGACATTGTTGGTTTTTCTAACACTTTCAGCTCGATTGGTTCTTAACTACAAGAAACTTGAATACAAGACCGAATGGACGGAATATCCTGATATCGAATCAAAGTTCAAAGATCAGTAAGTCGCTCTGTTGCCCAACTTGCACTTGGCTCACGGTATTAGCGTCCCTCCAAACCCACCCGATGACACTCCATATACTATTCCCGTGGTGCAGTTCCCTGATGGAACGTATGTCATGGATTCCAAGAAGATAGCTACTAGAATCGAGAAAGAACACCCAGAGCCACACCTCCACCTGGATTCGCCTATCCTGGAACAGTTGAGCAAAATTACGCCCAAAGCTATGGGGCCATTGAGGGGAATTGCGTTGCCCGGAGTGCACGCAAACCTGCTGCCAGAGAGATCAAAGGAATATTTCGGCAGAACGAGACAAGCTAGATTGGGTAAGACTCTTGAACAATATGGAAAGGACTCGGGTGGAGAAGAGGCCTGGATGGAAGCTCTACCAGGAATCAAGGAATTAGGAGAGCTTGTCAAGGCGAATGGAGGACCATTCGTGATGGGGAAAACACGTGAGGATGCCTTTCTCGTCTTTTGGCAATTTCTGACACGTCAATAGCCTCGTATGCAGATTTCGTGATTGTGTCATGGCTTCAGTTCATGAAAGTCATTGAGGAGGGCGTATATCAGCGTTTGGTTGGTCTCGAACCAGCACTTGGAGAACTTTACAACGCTTCAAAGCCATGGCTTGAAAGGAATGATCATTAGCTTCAGTAGGATTCGCTGTTATGGTCTTCAGCGAGAGGGGAGGTGGAAACTTGAGCAGGCACATGTTTGTGTGTTAGCGACTTTTCAAGTATGGTAGTCAGAAGTATTGCCATTGGAGTTCTGCAACGTGGCAAGGAAGCCGTATTCGGAATAGCCAAGTAACAAGTTAAAAGAAAAGACTGAATGGGACTGTTCTCTCAAATTGTTTGCAGATGCCATTCATTTCGGCCAGTGCATTTGAACTGAGCCCGCCAACAAGTTGGGCTGCAACAGCCGTTGCTGCAATTACACCTGTTGCCCTCTGAAGCGAATCCACAGCGAGTATGAATTTGGTAGCGTGTCTCTATCGACGAGCCCATGCAGAAGAAAAAAGTATATGAAGTCAAGGAGAGCCTTGCTCCAGGCATTCGAGGCTGTGAGTATAACCCCAAAATCTGCCTCACTTCATCACAAGAGTGGGCAACGGGGGTCTATGCTCGCTCCACTTGGGGCTGAGCCCCGAGAAAACAAATGATAATTACACAAAAGTTCAGGCCCAACAAAGCATTCGAAGGAAACATGCACGTCAAGACGATTGACAAGGAAGTTCGAGAGTACAGGTGGATAATTGTTGGTTGTTATCTTGTGTCCTACATCTCGCTCTTGACCTGTGGCCGCAATTCCACGCGGCTTGTTCTGTTCGCTATCTCGCGAACGTCCTTTTGGTAAAGGCAAGACATTGGAAGAACATCCTCACAGACCCTGCCTCGAACAAGGCATCTTCATGTCTCGCCTTAGCCTTGTGAATGAGTCCAGATCATTCAACAGTAGTTCTTCAACCCTTTGGTCTGCCCAACCCTTTCAAACGCAGGTACACATCACAGCCCCACCCATACAAACTCTGCACAGCAATGCCTCCTCCAAAGTACTCGGCATAGGCTCTACTCAAAGGCAGTCCGTATCCCAGACCAGCGATGGAGCTTCCTTCTCCTCCAGCACCTGACATTGCATTCAATGCATCTATGCTTCCATTACCCGGCCCTTGTCCTGGAAGGTCATCTTCATCCGAAAATGTGGTAAAAGAATATGACCAGATATTTGGCAACACCTCGGGACTAATACCACCACCACGGTCCCGGATGCGGATCGTAACACCAGGAGCTGGGTCTTCGAAGGGTCTGATCGGTGGATTATCATCTGTAGCTGAAGAGCCATTCTTTACACTCCGATCCTTTTCTCTTGGGCTCTCAGGCTCTGCAGCAATGGTAATGATAACTGGTTCGTGGGACTTTCCAGATTCGACGGTTGCTCTGAACGCGTTCTTCAATAGTTCCGTGATGATATACTCCAAATGGACTGGCACGAATGCAAATGTAGTCCCAGGCTCTCCGTCAATAACCCAAGTTGGCCGTACGCCATACTTCAACTCGCAAATCTCCGAAACGAAGTTCCCACATGAATTGATGATGGACGCAGGTTGCAGTGCTGTATCAATGACTCCAATGTATGAGGACTGGCTGTTTTCTTCGTGATAGCTTGATTTGGGGTCTTGGTGTGGCTGAGAGGACACATGCAGAGCAATGTGTTGTTCAGCGATCAATCTTGTCCCTATTCGTGCTCGTAGATGCTCGTCCAGGAACCGGGTCACCTCAATTGGGTTGATATACTTCCTGCATTCGAGAAAGCCTCGAGCGAGAGTGGGTATAGTATGAGAGTGTGTTTCAACCAAGTCTGCGAGGACGCTCGTAAATTTAATCTCGTCTTCGAGGCTGCTTATTGTCTTCTCCTTGTAAGGAAGTAATGTGGACAACGAGTGGAGGTAATTGTTATAGATCTTCGAGATATTCGGATTCGATACCACTATGAATGGCAGGTTTCGTAGAGCTTGGATTCGATGTGCTAACCGTATAGGAAGGAGGGAGAGGGTAAAGTTCGCACTGGAGAATAACGCGTCCGTAGAAAGCGGTGGACGCCCATGTCTGAATTCAAGGTATCAGTAAAGGCACCAACAGCAGGGATCAGTCTGCAGATACTTCACAAGGTCTGCTAAACTCAGAGCATGTAATGGCTTGCTTGCAAGGCTTGCAACCTCATCGTCGGCGATGGTTGTGGAGCTGGGTGGATGTGACCATTTGTGAGCTGACGGTGAGGGGTGTCGAGCAAAGGTTGAAGAATAAGATATTTGTCTCGACCACGGTAAGATGATTCTACCCACTCTTGCAGATGGTGGTGGGAGAAGGGATATCATGATGGTATTGGTAGAAGGGAGCAAATCAATTATTTCGACATTTCTGAGGTTGTGAAATCAGCCGAGGTTGGCAACATTGCTTCTAGCCATTCCAACTACGAATTCAATGATCCAACTTTTCACATACGAAATGGGAAGACGAAAGCGTGTTATATCATTATGCAATTGTCCTAGCCTCCATGAATGCGCCCGGCCTATCTATCCCATGGTTGACTCCTTAACCCTGTGTCTTCACTTCGCTGTCAAGCTCGACGGTCTCAATGTGTGGGCTGCTCTCGAAAGCACTGACTGAATCCTTTGGCATATCGACACTTAGATTTCATTAGCTTTCTTTTCAGAATAGAGGATCTGAGTACTTACACAAATGCAGGAATTAGAGTGTAGGTATCTACGATCTTGCCTCCTTGCTCTTCGACCAACTTCTTGGCTCTAATCTGGGTCAGTATATGGAAGCTGAAGCCAAGTAGCAGTAGACTCACGGCTCGACATCAGCCTTTGTCTTGCAGTTAACCTGAGTTGGGTATCAGCATGGCATCAATACAAGAATCGGACTGCTCACAATGTGTCTAACCATGGTGACGGTAATTGAATATGGATTTTGAGACTTGAATTGGGAGGAATTGGGTTTTATTCTTTGGTTTGTATGAACTTTCAATAGATGAATCAGAATGGAAGAGAAGTCGACCAAGCATTTATATGGATTCCATTCCCCCACCAAAGTCTTGGTCGTGTTTCTGGACCCCGCGACAAGTGACAGCCTAAAGTACGTCATCTTTCGAGCACATTGCTTATGAGCGCTAAGTGACAACACACGCGTTTCAAGAGAGGGCATCCAATACATTCTTTCTATCTGAATCAGCCTGCATTTCAGTGTGTCTCTAGATCTTGAACCGCAGTGAAGCGTGGTTTGCCTTCTCTTGGGGCTCCTTTCAAGCTCGGCTTTTAGATAAGCGATAAGATGATGAACTAGCCTCAAAAGAACCTAGCGCATCTCCGCCAAAAAGTTCCCGCAGAAATTATTTTGGATTGAAGAATTCGAGTTTCGATGTCTAGACTGTACATTGACTTCTTGAACGATGGATGACCAATCGAATAGGCCACATCGGCCTTCAAAGGATAAGAAGAAGCATACTGGAGGTCTGTACGCCAATTTCCCTGTTCTGCGCATTACTGATAACCCACCAGACCGCAATCCAAAAGCATTTAGTTTTGCAAACCCAGGACGCCTGGCGAAAACCGCTGCTCGATCGCATGATGTTAGTATATACGAGGAACGCTTTGATCTCTCTGACAATTTCTACAGATTAAAGAGAAGCGGCTTCATGTTCCTCAAATTGATCGCATACCAGAAGAACCCCCACCACGACTTGTTACTATCGTCGGACCTCCAGGTGTAGGCAAGACGACGCTCCTCAAATCTCTCGTCAAACGATATGCGAAAGAAACTTTGTCCGACCCACAGGGTCCTATTACCGTCGTTACGTCCAAGAGACAACGACTTACGTTCGTGGAATGTCCCAATGAACTGGAGGCAATGGTGGACATGTCAAAGGTGGCAGATATTGTACTCTTGATGATTGATGGAAACTTTGGATTCGAAATGGAGACAATGGAATTCCTGAATATCTTAGCCTCGAGCGGAATGCCAGGCAATGTATTTGGCATCCTCACACATCTCGACCTTTTCCGGAAACCACAAACCCTCAAGGATGCGAAGAAGCGGTTGAAGAACAGATTTTGGAGCGAGCTATACCAAGGCGCACATTTATTCTATCTGTCAGGAGTGATCAATGGGAGGTACCCAGACCGCGAAATCCACAACCTTTCGAGGTTTCTTTCAGTCATGAAGAACCCACGACCTCTGATCTGGCGGAATTCGCATCCCTACTCGATCATTGATAGCTTTCGAGATGTCACTCATCCTACGAAGATTGAAGAAGATCCAAAATGCGATAGGACAGTTGTGCTGTCTGGGTATTTACGAGGAACAAATTTTGCAGCGCAGGGTCAAAGAGTGCATATACCAGGATTGGGGGACTACACAGTCGCAGCTATGGAGTCTCTGCCAGACCCATGTCCGACACCGTATATGGACCAAGCTCTTGCAAAAGCTTCAGGAAAGACTGGCCGAAGACGGTTGGATGAGAAGGAGAAGAAGCTTCACGCACCAATGTCTGACAAGAGTGGTTTGAAGATCGATGGCGATATGATTTGGATTACCAGAGAGAAGGGATTCAATTTCGACAAAGACGCTGAAGATGTAGAGCGTGGTGAAGGCGAGGAGCTGATTGTTAGTCTACAGAATGAAAGGAAGCTTCTGGGTGAAGCAGTCGAGGGTGTCCAGCTGTTTAGTAATGGAGATGCTATAACGAGTGTGGCAGAGGAAGATTCAGGTCGAAAGCAGCCACGTTCTGCTCGCTTTGTCGAACGAGACGAAGAGTCTGACGAAGAGCCTAATGATGAAGGATTTGTCAGTGGTGATGAGTATGATTCGGCAGAGGAAATTGAGCTCACGGACGACAAGCTTGGAAGAGCGTTCCGGAAGTCCGATGATCCAGCGGGCGGAGATATTGCATTTGCAGACAGTGATTCGGATCTTGGTTCTATCTCCGGAGAAGAGGAAGAGGCCGAATCTTCCGACGAAGACGGTGACACTCGGTGGAAAGAGAACATGCTGAAGACGGCACAGCAACTCCAGGGCAAGCGAAGATCATACAGAACCGCAGACCTCGCGAAATTGATGTACGATGAGTCTCTCACAGCCAGTGAAGTCTTGAAAAGATGGCGAGGAGAGGTAGAGGAAGCCGAGGATATCGAGGAAGATTCGGATGACGAGGCCTTCTTCAAGAAATCAGGACGAGAGACAGCAGATGAAAAGTTCGAGGATCGTGCGATCCCATTCTTGGATTATGATGCCCTGGAAGCTAAATGGTCTGTGGATGATAACATTGAAGCATTGAGGCAACGGTTTGCGACTGCGGATTTGTTGGGCGAAAAGAAGGCAGACCAGAGCGGCAGTGATGATGGCGAGGGAGAGGACTCCGATGAGGGAGATGGAGCATTTGAGGATCTCGAGACTGGTGAAGGACATAAGCATGATGATCTTGAGGCCGAGCGTGCAAAAAATGCCAAACGGAAGGAGGAATTGAAGATGCGCTTCGAGGAAGAGGATCGAGATGGCTTCAATAACGACAAAGCTAAAGCTCGGCAGGAGACTGGAGAGGATGAAGAGTTTGGCGAAGATGATTGGTATGATGCCCAGAAAGCACGGATCCAGAAACAGCTGGATATCAACAAAGCAGAGTTTGAGCTGCTGGAAGATAGTCAGCGTGTCAATGTTGAAGGGTTTCGAGCTGGGATGTACGCCAAGATTGTCATCGAAGGGGCTGCTTCTGAATTTGTTACCAGATTCAGTCCACGGATGCCAATCATCGTCGGTGGCCTATCCGCTACAGAGGATCGCTTTGGGTTCGTTCAAGTCAGGATCAAGCGTCATCGATGGCACAAGAAGATCCTCAAGACGAATGATCCATTGATCTTCTCAATGGGCTGGAGGAGATTTCAGACAATGCCCGTTTACAGCATTTCAGATTCTCGAGTACGAAACAGAATGCTTAAATACACCCCTGAGCACATGCACTGCTTTGGAACATTCTACGGACCTCTGATTGCACCAAACAGTGGATTCTCATGTTACCAATCTTTCTCATCCAAGAACCCAGGTTTTCGAATCGCTGCTACCGGGACAGTTTTGAATGTGGACGAAGCAACTGAGATTGTGAAGAAACTCAAGTTGACTGGTGCGCCGTACAAGATCTTCAAGAACACTGCATTCATCAGAGATATGTTCACCACTGCTGTTGAGATTGCCAAATTTGAAGGAGCTTCCATCAAGACCGTCTCTGGCGTTCGTGGACAGATCAAGAAAGCACTCAGCAAACCTGAAGGCTATTTCCGAGCAACTTTCGAGGACAAGATTCTTATGAGCGATATTGTGTTCCTCCGTGCATGGTACCCAGTTAAACCTCACCGCTTCTACAATCCTGTGATGAACTTGATTGGTTGGGAAGGGATGCGATTGACTGGTGAAGTCCGTCGTGACGAAGGTCTTCCCACTCCGCAGCAGAAGAACAGTCAATACAAACCCGTGGAGAGAGCAACGAGACATTTCAATCCTCTGCGTGTCCCGCGAGCACTTGCTGCTGAGTTACCATTCAAATCGCAGATCGTTCAAACGAAGAAACAGTCCAAGGAGACTTACATGCGGAAGCGTGCTGTTGTGCTTGGTGGCGAAGAGAAGAAGGCTAGGGATTTGATGCAGAAGGTCATGACTTTGAGGAATGAGAAGGTTGCTAAGAGGCGGGTAGCAAAGGAAGAGAAGAGAAAGGAATACAGAAAGAAAGTTGAGGAGAATGCTGAGAAGAGAGGAGAGAGGGAGAAGAAAGAGAAGCAAGAATATTGGAGGAAAGAGGGGAAGAAGAGGAGAGCAGAAACTGATGGAGAAGGAGGTGGTAAAAGACGAAGATGATCATGTTGAAGGCGTTCGAGGTAGCATTGCGTGGTGTACTGAACGAATGACTTGAAATTTGTATCAAATGAATCTTTGCAAAATCACACTCAAAAGGAATACCGGTCACCGTCCCCGTACGTGAAAATGCAGATAACCAGTAAGATGTGCATCAACAATCTCGGTCGCAATGTCAATAGTTCTAACCAATGTTCTCTCCGTATTCGGCCCCTTTTAGCCTCGGCAGAAGTTCGCGGGGAGCTTGGAAATCAGTTCCCAGCGTCATTCTTTTGCCTTTCAGTCCGTGTGCGACATGTATTTGAACTTCAATCGCCCGGAGGGCTGAAACTTATCAATCAACTAATTCATTTAGAACATCCGAGATACGATTGACTCGCCCATCATGCCGAAAGCAATCACGATGCAGCATATTGAGGGAGGAAAGCCCGGAAAGGTTTACTATCCGTAAGCTCCTCTGAACGTTCAACAGTCACTCTTGCCAATCTGTAGGCTCTCCCTCGTCGATGTACCAACTCCAAATCCTGGTCCCAATGATCTGGTGGTTGAGATGCACGCTGCTGCTCTCAATCATCGCGATTTCTTCCTCCGACAACATCTCTACCCCGCCCCCTCCTTCGACGTACCTCTCCTCGCAGATGGATATGGTATAGTGACCGCTGTGGGCTCATCTGCCTTGAAGTCCTGGTTGGGGAAGAAGGTCATCTTGACTCCAGGCCGGGGTTGGAAGGATGATCCAGCAGGTCCTGAATCGCCCACGGGATATGCAATTCTCGGAGGCACTAAGACATTCCAATTAGGCACACTGCAGGAAGTTCTCTGCGTTCACGAGGATGAAGTGGATGAGGCCCCAAACCATATGAGTCCTGCAGAGGCTGCGGCTTTACCATTGACGGGTTTGACGGGATGGAGAGCCCTAATGACAAAGAGCGAAAATGCACAGAAGGGTAGGAATGTCCTGATTACTGGTATTGGTGGAGGAGTTGCGTTGAACGTCTTGCAATTTGCCGTGGCACTTGGTATGAATGCCTATGTCACAAGTGGGAGTCAAGAAAAGCTCGATAAAGCGAAGAGTATGGGAGCGAAGGGTGGAGTAAGCTACAAAGATGAGGGATGGGAGAAGGAGCTGAAGAATCAGTTGCCTAAGGATAGGCCACGCCTTGATACCATTATTGATGGCGCTGGAGGGAATATTATCTCAAAGGCTGTGAGGCTTTTGAAGGTACGTGACTACTCTTGCGGATTTCCCTTGCTAACTTGCGTAGCCTGGCGGTATTATTGTTCAATATGGCATGACTGTCGCCCCAAAGATGGATTGGTTGATGAGTGCCAACCTCCTCAATTTGGAGCTTCGAGGTTCAACCATGGGCTCGAGAAAAGAGTTTCGAGACATGGTCGCTTTTGTAAACGAGAAGAACATCAAGCCTATTGTATCGAGGACGGTCAAAGGCATTGATAATCTCAAGGATATCGATGGCCTGTTTGAAGATATGAGGCATGGCTCCCAGTTTGGGAAATTGGTCATTGAGTTGGGTGGTACAACCAGCAAGCTCTGAATTTAATTGCTTTTACCATATGTTGCGACCTGACTTGAACCGAAGTCAGTCATTGTTGTGTCACTTGAAATGACAGGTGATTTTCTCTTGATTTGGAGTTATACGCGTTGAGTTATATCGTCGTCATTAGTGTTGATAATACGAATGTTTCATAACGATCAAAAGCTTGTTCGTGTTACTCTATTCGGAACCCCGCATCCGCAGCAGGGTTTTTACTCGCCCCTTGTCTCTCCAAGCCATTCACAACCAGCTGAAATCTCAATCCGACGTCATACAACATGTGACCGAGCAGTCAGAAAAAACTTGGAATTGCCCCGCATTCCAAGCATGCGCCACTATTACACGTATTTTGAATCACGAAAGCCACAACACACATAAAGAAGGTCTGTGAATAAAACCTACCTTCAAGTGCTCCATTTCTGCTCCATTTCTTTGCGATCTTCAACCTTCTTCCTTCCTTGTCACGAGAAGATCATCAAGTATCCACAACTCATAGCTCCACGAAAAACGATCCACCATGGCATTCATCGAAGCCCTCATCCTCCCTCTTCGGGTCATTCAAGCAGTTTTTGCCATCATCGTTCTCGGTGTCCTGGCATATGGTGAGTACAATCCCAGATCTTGTTGCGCTCTTTCCTGATTATCTCCAGCTGCAAATGATTGGGCCTATTATTGGTCTCCATCTCAGGTCAACTTCCTGATCTTCACCTCGGTGTGGACATTACTCGCTGTCGCATACCTCGTCATCGCTCCTATGCACTTCAAGACAGCAGCCCACAAGTTTGGAATCCTCGCTGCTGAAACCATCACAATGCTTTTCTGGTTTGCAGGCTTCATTGCTTTGGCTGTACTGTTGACGGATATCGACTGTACTGCGCATACAGGGAAATATTGGGGACCATGCCGTGCTTCGATTGCTGGAGATGTCTTTGCTGCTTTTGAATGGTAAGTTGGATGACTCTTGGGTTGAGCTTTGACTGACAGACTAGGCTTCTGTTCACTGCGACTACAATCATGGCAGCACTTTACTGCTGGCGCACACGCAATGAAAGATCTGGCAAGCACGACCCGGCAGTGGAAGTTCACCACGTATAGGAGGAAGGAATGGAGGAGAGTACGATAATCAGCTTTGAGCTACTACTTTCGAAAAGATACCCTGGGTTTCCTTTGTTGTTTTGGAGCGGGATACTTTCCAAGTTTGGGGATACCACAAATTGTTTTCCAAGGAGTAAGCCTCTGTAATCAAATATCATAATGTTCTTTCACATCACAAGGCCTCGAGATGAGAGGAGATTTTCATTGATGTAATCTTGGGTTCAGGGTTTCGAAAATGATACCACAAATGAATTTGCTCCCAGCTTCTCCAACTTTCCCTTTGCTTCTCCGACGGACAGACTTTCATGGATCGATTCACGCATCTGAGATGTTAGCGATGAACGAGCAAGTGCTTCTTAGACTCACCTCGATTCCCCGGTACCCAACAATCCCTACGAAGTGCTTTTTTTCCAAGTTCAGGCTGGTGCCACATAATGCATTGATCTGAATGTTCTCTTTGGACTCAATAGCATCGATATATTGCTTCCAGATAAGTTGAACTTCTCCGGCTTGTCCCTCCTCCATTGGGATCCGAATCACTTCCGTCAAGGGAGCTGTGAAGATGGCTGTGGGCTCTAGGTCGGTCTTGTATAGTTGTGGATCCGGAGGAGCTGCAGAAAAGGATTTTGCGTGAACTGCGAAGGCTTTGAAGTCTTCACTAACGAGGAAGTCGTACAAATTCTTCTCTTGCTCCCATTCTATGTTCATGTTAGATTTGATCTCACGAAAGGTCAAGGACGAACCTATTCCAAGGGCGATCTTCAGGCTGTTTGGATTGACATCTTCCCCGTTCTCACTGATTATTGTACCAATTACATGCTGCTTGAATCCCGAGGCTTTTGCAAGTCCTGATATTAGAAGCGGACTAGCTGAAAGAAATGCTGCCTTCGATCCTTCATCCTGCTTCAGGGAGGGGATTACGAACTCGGTGTAAGGCATTTTGTTTTTGGTCAATTCCTGTAGATGAGCAAAGGAATGTCGTATTTATAACTATATCAGACATACATTCAGCAGCTTCCCAATCCTTCAGGGGTATCACGTGTGGCGGAATTCCGCAATAAAAGTGGAGAATGCTTACGTGATTACGAGTCGAACCTCTGTTCCCATTTCAACCTCCGCTTGTCTCCAGAAGTGGAATTCCACTCAGTGATCTACTATGGCACAAATTATTGAGCTCGTCCATAGAAGTACTACCCGGCAGAAGGCATGTACAGGGTGCGTGAAGGCAAAGCGGAGATGTGATTTGACCATTCCGTCCTGCTCGAGATGTATGGCAAGAAATCGACTTTGTAGCTATGTAAGTGGCTCGGTAGGCATCGATCCGTTCTAACAAGGACAGAACGACCAACTAGTAGCATTCGCTGCTGGTGATGCGAAGATCAGTGAGACACCAAATCATGACCCTGCCGCGGCGGAACTCCTCACGTCCCCATACGATTCTTTTCCGTTCCCTGAGCTTGCAGTCATCGAACCACACCAGATAGAGTACTGTGTCTTTGAATTACGGAGATGTGTGCTGTCTTTAGCCATGGAAAGCCGAGCTCCGTTCATCCATTCGGATCTCTATCACGATACCATGCCCGACACTTATCAAGATCTTCTCAGTATTTGCAGTTTGTACAATCAGAAAACAGAGACCAATTCTATGATTGTGTTTCGAATGTTGTTCATCAAACTGAAGAAGTTGATCTCAAGTTCTCGGACATTCACCCAGCCCGAGGATTGGTTGCTCGCTGTACAGACTTTGATCATTTATCAAATTATTCGTGTGTTTGATGGGGATAAGAAGCAGGAAGAATTGGCAGACCAAGACTTTGATCTGTTGGAGAATTGGTCAAGAAAGTTGCAGGAAGTCGATGTTGGTCGTTCTACTTCTCATCACCAATGGTTGTTGATGGAAAGCATTCGGCGAACGCTCATGGTGTCAGTTCTATTTCGATGTCTGTATAAGATTTTGAAGGATGGCATGTCGGATTTGGTACCGGTAATGGCTGCGCTACCCGTGTCTGAGAATACAGATGATTGGGATAGAGTGGAAGGGCCGAGGAGGATACCATCTTTGGTCACATACACAAGCTATGTTAAGGATTGGAATGAGGGAAAGGTGACGACTGTGGATGCGTATGAGATGTTGTTGTTGAAGGCATGTCGGCATGCTATTACGATTTAGTGGAAGCTTGGGAAAGTCCGGCGAGTGAAGTGAATGTATCATCCTTGCTCCCCTGACAATTTCACACTTACTTCGATATCAATCTCGAGAAGGTGCGAGAGCACTTGAAAATGGAATACCATGCATTTGTGAAAGCACCGCAGCAAATATGTAAGCTATCTGAGTGTGAGGGTTTTTGAAGAATAAACGCCAACAGGCACATGCTGCATCATATCAAAAGCAAGTAGAAAGAAAGAAAAACGTTCGCAGACGTTCGTGAGATGCAGAAGGAAAAGAAAGAGATTCCCCCGACAAGCCCAGGCAGCATGAGATCCGAAAGAGATCCCCTCAGATTGCTGAAAACTTATCATCTCAACATCTCATGTAAACCTCTGCGTGCTCAACTTCTCAGCTCGATTAATGAATCTCACTGACCCATGGGGTAAAGCGATTGTTGAAGCGTCAAAGCTCGTCGAATACTTGGAAGCAATCCCATTGGGGGAAGTTTCGGAGATGGTGTCTAATCTTGATGGTCAAGTCAGATGTTGCCGTGGTTATTGATGGTTTCAAGGGCCTACTTACAGTTCACTCGTGCGCGTTTGGCAGAGCGCTGAGAGTTGGTTGCATCACTTGTGCTTGCCGAATCTTTTCTCTGCAAAGGTTGTAAGCTGATGCACTTCAGGTCATCCAGATGGGAAAGACATGCCATTGCATAAGTACACCAATCTCCTGGCTCAATTATGCGCACATCATACTCGTCGGTATCACCATCAGCATCGAAGCTACCCCATGGCTTTCCATCCTCACCCCACAATTCATTGCCAATAGCACGGAGGAGATCCTTTGTGATCTTTGATCCATCAACAACAGTCACAGTTGAAGCCCAGAGACGAATATTATCAATGCCTTCGCCCCAAATAAACATTTGATAACATTTGACCATCTCCTCTGGATCCAACTTGAGGCCACATAGCGAGTAGGCTTGAATAATGAAGTTGATCTGGCCTTGGCTTAAATGGTCTCCGTATTCTCCATCCACATAGCTTGGACTATCATCTCGCACTGGATGTTTGTTGTAGATGTTGGGTGAGGGGGCAGATCAGATGTCTTGACTTCTGCTTGCTTGCCTTTCTTGTTGATAGACGATGACATGTTGTCTTAACGAGTATTGCGTTGCAGGGAGTTGGTGTTGTTTTTGTGGACGAGGGAACGATTCCGTGAGGAAAAATTAAGTTTGAAGTTTCGAAATTTCGAAATTTGAGAAATCTTGGGCTTTTTTATAGACGACAGCGACTTGAACTTCACTGTTGAAAGCAAGAGTACGAGCTAAGCCGCAAGAAGAACCATAAGCGAGCCCCTTTCCCTACAGCAGGAGCTAGTTCTTCAATTTTCGACCGTCTATTAATACGTACCAGCTCGTTCTTCTTTTGAAAATACTTTTTTATTTATTTTTCGCAAAATTCCAAGTTTGACGTCAGATCAAATCTAATTTTCAACATAATACCATCTCATCTTCGAAGTGGCACGCCAGATCGAACTCACAACCATCTAATTTCGGAGCTATTCTTCCCCGGTTCTCCCATAACGAGAGAATCTGAGTCTCCCGATACTATGGTTATCCCTCCACAGGACGAGATAACCCTGTATTACTTGGGAATAGACGATCAGAGATCTAATCTTCCTCTCTATGCCCGCTTTGGTGTTTCAAGCCGCAGTTGGTTGCAGTAGAGTCCTGTATACTGTCTTTTCGTTATGAGTGGAAATTCATAGTGGGAGGATCTTGCTAATGAATTGATTCGCTTCAGAAGTGAGCAAGATCAGTTCTCCAACAAAGAGAATAGCTTAAAAGTATGTATTCTTCTGGTAATTCCATCTATAAATTAAAACCTGCAAACGAGTCAATTGATCACTGTCTAGAATGCATTGTAACAGGTTTCGTTGTATCAACCCAAATCTCCACGGTTGCCTCTCTGCCCTCCTTTCCAATTTCTATCTCCTCCATGGAATATTCACTCGTAAGAATCATCCGTAACGCTCTATACTCCACCAATAGCTGCTTTAAGGCCTTCAAGAATCTCAATTTGCCTTTAGAGTCCTCCATGGTAAGTACAACATCCACACGGTCGATCAATAAAAACACCTCTTTCCCATCTCGATGACATTGCTGGTTCACCATACGTATAATGTCCGCCAGAACTCGATACGCAAGCTCCGTCGAATCTCCAATCCCTGCAAGGCGTTGGACAGGTAGATCATTCAAATTCTCCGGCACAAGCAGGATCTCAGGATATGCTCGAAGTAGCTGAACTATCAAGTGTTTAAACACAATGAGCTGTGACATGAGTGCGGCATTATCACAAAGAGTATATACCACTTTGACGCTTGGTTCCATTTTGAGAGCTTCGACAACGTCAAGTGTAAAGCTAGAGACCCAGCTAATACCCCGTCTATTTCGTCTCCCTCCGATCCAGAGGAGTGGTCGTGGAGAATGAGATAGCCAACCTGGTGCTTGGATCTCGGACACATTTGACATCCAGTGTTCTCTAGGAGCGAGAAGAGTCTCTCGCTGTCGAATTGAAATCATTTGGTCTTCAAGAGATGGCAAATGTGGAAAAAGAATAGCGGAAAGGCTCTGGGCGTGCTGAATTGCTGAGAAAGTAATGGATGCTATAATGTAAAGTCAGTTAGAGAGACAAGGGCGGCAAAGCGTAAAGCCTAGTATATACTCACTGTCCATTAATCTCTTACATTGCGAGATTTTGTTTTCAAGTCTAGCAACTTTCAAGTCAAAAATTGTTGTCTGGGTTATTACGTGCGTCTGCAGATCTTGCACAGCTGATTTGTGAGCTTAGCAAATACAATACACTTCGGAGCAGGTCAGCGCTTGCCTTGAGCTGTTGTATCGAGAATGTCCTTGGAGTTCAGCAGTATTGTCGTGTATCCGCGCTGGGCCAAAACCCCAATCTTCGTCGCATGACTTTTGATCTTGGTCACAAAGCTTTCAAAGCGTTTAGCAAAATCGGCAAGGATACCACTCAAGACCTTCGCTATTGTGAAGCATCAATCTTTAGCTGCAGATGTTACGAATTTCGGGACGCTCCTACCTATGCCCCATTTCTTCTGATATTGCAAAGCATGGACAAGGAAGTCTATGATTGCGCCACACAACCCTTGAACTTCAGCGTCAATTTCGGCTGTTCTGATGTTGCTTTTCGAGAATTCAACTTGAGAGATGATATCCTTTAGCTGCATTATTTCCTTTTCAAGTCTTTCCTCAATATCTGACTTGTTGTTCAAAGGCTGTTTCACAAACCTCAGTGCCAATCGCTAAGACGTGGAGATTCACTGACTTGGATTAAGAGGAGACTTATCAAACCCAGCGCCACAGAACATTCTGGACTGAAGTTTGCTTGCTTGAATACATCTAGCACAGGACCTGCAAATTGGGAGAAAGCGTAAACTTTTCCCCACGTTTTGCTGTATTGTCGCCTCTTGTCGACTTCTGCTACATATTGCGCAATAAACTCTCGAACCATTTCAATATTTTGACTTTGATCTAGAATCTCGCTCTCCTCGCTGGTCATTTCCAGGTGCTGTAAATTTCTCGCTGCCCTTGAGCATGCCTCGAGAGTGGTTGGAGAAATGCTAGCAGCGTATCAGAAATTGATCTTATGATATCATGGCACATACAACTCGAGACGGCGTGTCTCTGGAGGGTCCTTGAATTTCCTCAAGACGGACTTCGCGATGAGGAACGTCTCTTGAGCCATAAGTGCGTCTGTAGAAACAACTTGCAATAAGAGCTGTAATTAAGAAACATTTGTTTACCAGGAAGATTTCAATTGTAAATCGCAGCCTGTTCTGTGCGCAGGCAGCAGGCCAGGCGGGAAGTTGTTGGGGTCTGAGCACAGCCTCCCATCCCTACCATTGGTCAAGATCGCATCTCGAAAGCCTCACTGACATGGATATTCCGACCCCACGCGCGCAAGCCGCCGGGATACTGGATCAGGCTGGCTACCTCAGAGAAAAGTTTCCCTTCTTTTCTTTCTTTCTAAATTATTCTGCAGTGCTGTAGCCAGAGAGCCACCAGAAGTAGCCACTTTGATAGGGCTTACTTCCAGTGTAAACTACTTCATGAACATGGCGGCGTCGACAGACGGGACATCCGAAAATCAACTTGACCCTACAACGAGCCCCCAGACGGAGTCTGTGCAGCCTGACGTTATAGCAGAAGGCACAAGAGAAGGCTCAACAGATGGCACAACAGAAGCAACAATAGGAAAATCGAGCCCAGACTCCGAGATTAGCAAAGAGATTGCGGTGAACGCTGGCAATAGCGACACTGATGATTACGTGGTGGAGTTGCGAGTGCCAAGATCCAAGGACACACATACCAAAAAGTTCAAACTTCTCTTGAAGCCCGCTGATTCATCGGACGATTGGAGTGAGTCCGAAGCAGACTACCCACGCTCACCCCGCCGTCGTGGTTCATTTGACATAAGAACGCTTTCTCCGTCGCTTCCACCTCAAGATGCCGAGGATGAAGAATCCTGCACGGAAGAGAATTGGGAAGTTTTTCTTTATTACAGAACGCAATTTCAAAAGCATGGGCCTCTGATTATCTCGAAACCAAACGAGGGATTTCGGGTTGTCCAACCTTCAGAGACAAAGGCTCTTGGCCTCACGAAAATACCTGGTGGCCAGATTGAGCTGGCAATAAGGTCCCCATACTTGCAAGAAAGGCTACGGCAAGTCGTTCAGTTGGAATACTGTCATGGCGTGCATCTCTCGGCATCGAGGACGTTCATGACTTATCCATTCACTCCACTCTATCATTTCATAGAAGAAATGAATGAGAGTGTAGCGAAAGATACAGAAGCTACTCCCGCCGACGTCAATCACATGAAGGCTTTGTCTTACTTCACGACATTGGGGTGGCCGTCAATTAATTTTGCGGATGTCAGAAGCAAGATTTCCCGAGGACTGATCGTGTACGAGGATCTTTGGGCTCTATTCAAACCGGGAGAGCTGGCTGTCTCGATGGACCCTATCGGCCATTTACAAATTTCGAGGATAAGCGCCGTGAAATATGAGCAAGAGAATCGAGTCGGGGGTGAGATAGAGTACCGTTGGTGTGTGACGTTAGTGAAGATCACATGGAATGCTGGACGTTTCAGACTAGTATCTACAAGGCGGCGTATCGAAATTTTCGCTGACTCGAAGAGGATCACGGATTTGGACTTCTATCCATTGTCTCACTACGAGTCACCCACAACACTGAAAAAAGAATCAATAGATAGAGGTCGAGCTTGGAAGGAATACTGCTCCGGTGAGCCAAGGGTAATGAGCTATGATGGTCAAGCGCTGCCTTTGGTGGCTATCGCTCCACCAATGAACACACGCTATAGAATACCAGATGGGGACGACCAGAGAGATTATAATGCACTTAGTGTAAGTTCAGACTCTTCAAAATATACTAGCAAGCGTTACTAACGTTATCTAGCTCTCATCTACTGTAATTGTAGACTCTGGGGCAACAAGCAAGACTATTGCTCAGGCAAGCATCGACGAAAAGCAACGCTTGTGGCACCCTGTCTTCCACGATGGTGGTATAGTTCATACTGCTGAGATCACAGAGTTTGCTGAGGAAGATCTCATGATCTGTCCTGCAAGTATTACAGTATTCAGTCTCGACGATCAGGATTGGTATAGCGTCGACGTTGCCGGATTGGAAGACAAGCAATGGAGGCCGAAAACTACTGATAGATTGGTGCTTGATCCGGCCACGAAATCCATTCTCATCCACCTAGCGACTACAAACTCTTTGCAGTTCCAAGCGAACAAGTCCAGGGATGTAATTGAAGGGAAGGGCAAGGGCGTCGTTTTATTGTTTCATGGACCGCCTGGTGTGGGCAAAACTGTGAGATCAATTGTTGCGACCATTTGCTCTGGGCTGATGAATCTAGTTGACAGCGGAAGTCCTTTCTGAATTCACCAAAAGACCATTACTGAAGATCAACCTGGGAAAAATTGCTAGCCATAAGAAATGGGAGCCAGCACTTGAGAGGATCTTCACAAATGCAGAAGACTGGAAAGCAATCCTGCTGATTGACGAAGCTGAAATTGTTTTGGAAAAACGAACATTTGAGAGAATGACTCAGAACTCGTGGATTTCAGGTAAGGTTGACGATGACAGCAGCAAAAGCATTGCTAACCATAACAGTATTCCTACGTAAGCTTGAGTACTACAAGGGTATCTTGATCCTCACAACGAATTTGATTGATTGTATCGACGAAGCATTCGAATCTCGCATTAGCTATCCAGTGCGATTTCGCGAACTCAGCCGTGATGATCGCCTTCAGATCTGGTCAGACTTTGTCAAAGATATGAAGATGCTCCCAGCGTACAAAGAGACATTGATGAAGGAGGTGTATCGTTGGTCCGAAGCTGAAATTAATGGACGGCAGATCAGAAACGTTGTCTTGATGGCTGAGCACTTGGCAGCTAGTGACAACACAAGATTGACGCCTCGCCATATTGACGATCTCTTGAATGTTATCCTCGAGTTCTGCGACTACAATCAAGGCAACTCTTCCAGAGTCAAGAAGATCCAATCAATGGGTTTGTCCTATCCCCAAAGATGAGGCTGAATTGAAAGGTCTTCAGAGGGCAAAGTTGAGACTCATCTGAGAAGCAAACTGCATTTATGTACTTGTAAAATGACGTTAATATTTTGTGGCGACTATACTAGGTTAGGAGATAACAACGTGCATTTATAGACAACTGTTTATATCAAGCAAGTTTTGCTGGTCACGTACAAGAGCTATGCCAAGAACTGGAATAAGGGAAAGGTGACGATTGTTGACTACCCCTTATGCCGGGCGCGTTCTTATGGCATAAATATTTTTTCCCCCCGCTTACGGACCCCGGTCGAGCGCGGCGCGCACGGCCTTTTCTTTCATAAATATTTTTTCATGCTATAAAGGGATCCCCCATGCGATCAGGGCGCGCCAGAGGGGCCGTACGACGTCTGAATCGCAGGTCCGCAGGGCGTCCAGATCTATGGCTGTAGCCGGGCTTCGGTACCTCGCCGCGTACGAGGTTGTCATCTGCATCGAGTGCCAGACCTGCCTCCTACCTGGCCGCAGCAGCCAGGAGCGACACCTGAGGCAGCCACCGCACTCCTCGAGAGGGCCTCAGCTACAGGCGCTGCTCGATCTCCTCGTCACGTACCAGCTCCAAGCGCCAAATCAGGTCGCCCTACCATTCCCGCCTAGCCCGGCCATCGAGGGGCTACGCTATTATGATGCCTTCGCGTGCAGCCTTTGTACTACTAGCCACCTCACCCGATCGAGGCATGCCCTATAAGTGTATATATCAAAGGAGCACTAGCAAAAGCCGGCCCAGCAAATCGAGGGCCGCTCGTGGCAAAAGTGCATTGTCCAGACCTTCTTTGCCGAGAAGCAGTATATCCGGTACTTTAGTGTAATTGCAGATAAAGGTAATAGTAACAACCAAGCGCCACCAAACAAAGCGCTAGACGACAAGGATACGGCCTTATTTAGAGAGCTTGAGCAAGATAACAACTAGGCAAAACGTGACCTTGTAGAGCAGGCTAGTGTTGTCTAGGACTTTGGCGATTCTAGGTCAGCTCGAGTACCGTGGCTCGAGCGGACCGACTTCCCCTCGCATTTAGCTAAGCTAAAAGACAAAGAGATTAAAAGCTCGTACGCCTTACCGCCAAAGAAGGTGCTAGATGCCGGCGCTAATGCTAAGGACGATATCGAAGAGGACGCGGCCGCTTTGAACCTTAATCTCATTCGCATTCTAGTCGCAGCTGAGGCCGTCCTACGGGACGCCTACCGGCTATACAGCGACACCTCTTCAGACCGCAAAATGACTTAGCAGCGGGCTAACATCCTAAATGAGTTCTATGCGGGCGCTTCAAGCTATTCGGACGGCTTCCGGTACTATAAGAATGCTTCTACGCTTACCAAGTACTTCACTACGATAAAGCAGCTGCTAGTATACTACTACCGGGTCGTCTATAGCGAGGAGGGCCACTTTACGCGAGCTTAGCCAGACCAGAAGCTGCCGCAGGACATCATCCAGCCTACTGCGCAGCAGGTCCAAGCCATGGACGAGATTATGGAAGCTCTGGCTCTCGAGGACGTCGAGGACGACGAGGAGGAGGCTCTGCTAGCACTCAAGCATGCCATTCGACGGCTCTACCTGGCCCTGATCTGCCAGACGGTTGGCAGCGTGCCCTTCAAGTCGCCCGTCCTAAGCTTCTGCGCCATGCTCAGCCGCAAAGTGCGGGGTAGCGGGGTAGGGCAAGGGCAGTGGATGGAGCCGGGGAACTACAACAGCCACTTGTCGGCCCTGACCTAGACGGCCCAGCTAGCCCTCCTCCGGCGGATTCAGGGCTGTAGTGAGCTGCGGGCCATGTTCCTGGCCGAGGCAGCAGATGGGAGCATGCAGCTGCATCCAAAGGCGATGGCGCTCTATGAAGCGCAAGCGCAAGACTTCTTAAGGCGCCTGCTCATCCTCTGCCATATCCCCGCCGGCCAGCCATTACGGGAGCCCGAGCTATTGTCTATTACCTGGTGCAATACCGCCCGCCAGCGCCACCTATTTATCTGGGAGAAGCTAGTCATGCTCTATACACAATATCATAAGGGCCAGCAGCAGTCGGGCGCTTATAAGGATAATATGCGCTTCCTACCTAAGGCAATCGGGGACCTCCTACTCGACTATATCGCCTACGTCCTACCCCTCCGCCAGCTCTTTCTCCGCCAGCAGACGCCGGGCGCCCTCCTCTCCCCCTACCTCTGGGCTAAGCTCGACGGCACCGTCTGGCCGGACGGGACGCTGACGGCTTGCCTGACCAAGGCCTGTGCCCGGGCCCAGGTGCCGCGGCTGCATACCTCCAACTAGCGCCAGTTTGCGGCTACGATCTGCAAGGAGAAGTTCTCAGCCAAGGAGCGGGCCAGCTTCGACCTCGAGGGCGCTCTAGCAGAGGAGCTAGCTAACGAAGAGCTCGAGCTGGCCGCCATAGCCGAGCAGAGCAACCACAGCTACCGTACGTTCAACCAGGCCTACGCCGGCACTACCACGCTAACTATGAGTGCCCTACTACACCGCAACTATCGGGCCTCAGAGAGCTAGCAGACCTTCTTTCGCTTCGACCGCGTGCTCTAAGGCAAGCGGCCGCGCGGGGCCTCAGAGACGCTCTCGCTGCGTATGCTCGATGCCTCTAAGCGTGGCTAAGTGCGTAAAAGAGGTGCTTATACTGAGGCTGACTTACTGGCCGTAGCACGAAAGCTGTACAACGCACCAGACTTGTAATTCCGGGTCCCTAGTTAGCGAAATGGCGTACTAGCCATCATAGGACCTTAGCTAGCCGAGCAGGTGGTGCTAGTAATCGGGACCGGCTCTAGCAAGACGCTAGTTGTCATGATCAGTGCGGCTGTGGTAGATGCGGGGACCACCATCCTGGTCCTGCCCATAGTGGCGCTGCGGGGTGACATGCTGAGGCGCTTTCATGAAGTCGGTATCCGACCCTTGGTCTGGTCAGTCGAGTGCAAGCAGTCAGCATCACTGGTCATCGTATTAGCAGAGGCCGTATGCACGCCCGGCTTCTTAGAGTACTACCAGACTCTGGTCAGCCGGCAGCAGCTGGACCGGATTGTCATTGATGAAGCACATCTGACCATTACTGCCAGCGACTACCGGCCTTGTATGGCCTAGCTAGGCTAGTACGTCCGACAAGTTAGGACCCAGACGGTCTGGCTGACTGCCACGCTCCCTCCTGTAATGTAAGAGGAGTTTATCGAGCATAATAAGCTTGTAAAGCCCCAGATCATCCGAGAATCGGTTAACTAGCCCAACATCAAGTACATGGTTAGCTCTGAAACCGGGCCTAGTACTCTAATCGAGAGAGCCGCTCATCTAGTCTAGGAATGCTAGCCTGTGCCAGCGATCTTCGACCACGCTCGAGACAAGATTATCATCTACTGCCGGACCCGGGAAGAGGTAGCCTAGCTAGCCGAGCTCCTCCGCTGCCCTATGTACACGTCTCGATCGGGGACCGAGGAGGAGAAAGCTGCTATTATCACCGGCTAGCTTGGTAATAGGGATCAGCCCGTGATTGCAGCTACGTCTGCTCTGGGAATCGGGTTTGATTACCCCTACATCCGATGGGTGATCCATGTCGGTGCACCTGACAAGGCTACAGCCTTCTCCCAAGAGTCGGGTAGGGCTGGCCGGGATGGGAGTAAGGCCTCTTCTATCGTTATGCTCAGCGCCACGTGGCAGCCGCGACTCGAGCAGGGCTTGTCCCCGGACGAGGCGGCCATGCAGCTGTACCTGACCCAGCAATACTGCTCCCGAGGCGTCCTGAGCCAGTTCTTGGACGACCAGCCGCACTGGCGCTGGTGCATGCCAGGGGAGGAGGCGTGCCAGGTCTGCAAAGAGCCCCACCATGAGGCCCGGCCTCTTGATTTGAGATTTGAGTTGGTGGCGCCAGAGGGAATAGCGTCTACCGGCCCT
>NW_017263593.1:1424769-1427021 GCF_001500285.1 Mollisia scopiformis
AGCGCTTATTCGCTACACAACTCGATTACATGCTCTGGCTCGGGGAGACGGCGTTACTCGAAGGGAATAAGTGCATTCAAGCTAATTGTGTAGCCGCGCAAATATTAGTCGAGCTTAAATAAAAAAGTCATTAAATTTTTTTAATAATAATAATTGCTGATATTTTAATTAAAAAAATTAAATATAAAAATAATTAAATTTTTTTATAATAATAATCGCTACCCCTAGAAATTCGACTTATTATGGCGAACTATGCGGCTCCCGAAGCGAAATGACCCTGGATCAGGGGGGGATGCACGGACCAGTCCACCATAATAAGTTCACCATAATATGTGCTGCCCAGCGCCGGTCGCTGACCTCTGTTTTTGGCCTCGTCGTCTTCCGCGACGGCTTAGGGTAGGGCGGCCTACGGACGGACTATGAGCGACGGGTTTCTCTACAAGCCGGAGTGGCAGGTGCTGCTCTGCACCCAGTGCGGGTTCTATTTACGCCCCGGACGCAGCGTCTGGCTTCGACACCTCAGGCAGAAGCCGCACTGCCTGCGAGGTGCACCGTTGAAGGCTCTCGTCGAGCTCTTTGCAACCTACAGCCTGCTAGTCCCGGAGCAGGTAGCCGTACCGACCTAAGTAGTAGCTGGCCTACGGCTCTAGGATGGCTTCTAGTGCCTAACGTGCTCGGCGGGCCTCACACAGAGCCTCCAGACCATCCAGCTACACGTGTCCAAGGCGCACTAGTAGAAGCCTGTATTACATTAGAAGAGCCCCCTCTGGCGGAGGTGCAAGCTACAGACCTTCTTCGCCGAAAAGCAGCACATCCGGTATTTCGTGGCGGATAACGCCAAAGGAGCCGCAGACGCCGGCACAAAGAGCTTAGATCCAAGGGAGGCAGACTTCTTCAAACAGCTTAGCGAGGACGTAGCGGTTGCAGAGGAGGATACCAAAGCAGAAGCCAACGTCGTTTATGGCTTCGGTAGCCATAAATCTGCTATAGTGCCGTGGCTTCGACGGACGGGCATCGAGGAGCACACGCGGGGCTTGAAGAAGGACGAGATGCACACCTCTTTTGCGGTGCCAAAGAATGCCGAGAGCGAGCCCGAGCTATTCTTAATGCTGGAGGTTATAGACGAAATCTTCTCAGAGGCATATAGCTAGTGCTTCAACGGCCCAGACTGTATGCTGACCTAGCCACAGCAGCTAGCGTTGAGCCGTTTCCATACTAGCGCTGCCCCGGGGCAGAAGATACGCGCCTTCGACCCCAAGAAGGAGCCTAATACGCTCAAGACCAACTTCGGCTACTAGAAGCAGTTCCTAACGTTCTGCTACCGGGTCGTCTACCGCGGCAGCCACTTCACCACGGCCGACGACGACCAGCGGACCCCTGAGAGCTGCATCTAGCTTACGGATGCCCAGGAGAAGGCGTGGGAAGCGGCCTTCCAAAGTGCTGTCGAGTAGGACCGGCCTGCGCTAAGAGATACTATGTCCGTCCTCTCAATAGCGCTAATCTGCCACGAATTTGGAGGCAATCGGTATAGCTCCCCACTACTTAGCTTCTGTACTATGCTTAGCGTTAAGCTATATACTAAGACTTGGAAGGAACCGGGCAATTACAATAGCTGTTTGTCTAGTGTGATCTGGGTTGTGTAGCTAATCATCTTCCACGCTAGCGCCTATCTAGAGAAGGCGGAGCTAGGTGATACGCTCGAGCGCATTAAGCAGTATTGCAGGCGGTTCTTAAAGCAGGACACTAAGACTCCTATGGGTGAGATCCTCGGCTGGCGCTTACTACTGTTTACTGTCTCGAAGGAGGTCGTTGGG
This sequence comes from Mollisia scopiformis, assembly GCF_001500285.1. Taxonomy (NCBI): domain Eukaryota; kingdom Fungi; phylum Ascomycota; class Leotiomycetes; order Helotiales; family Mollisiaceae; genus Mollisia; species Mollisia scopiformis. The sequence continues at coordinate 1,426,584 of NW_017263593.1, forward strand.
CCGCACTAAGCACAGTGGGATGTGGACGAGAAGGTCCTGACCTACCGGGATGTTGATTTGCATATGGATCACGTGCCGCGGCTCTTACTCTCCGACTTCTAGTAGGCCTAGCACCTACTCTACGACGAGCTGATGTTCGGGGCCCAGAACCTCCCGCGGATGCGTACTTGGGCTTTAAAGGACAACTTGGACGCCGATACCTACCCCCTATGCGGGGCGGGTCTTTGATTCAGAGTTCAGGTGGCGGGGTGGATGGTTGGCCCGTGTGTTGCTGATTAAGCAGCTTTTGATTCAGAGTTCTTCGGGTGAGGGTTCACTTACCCTAGCCCTCCCTAAGTTCCTCACACCTCCCCCGAACCTTTAAATATAAGCGTCTTTTCTTACAACTCAGTTCACCAAGTGGTTGTATGTCGTATTTGTCACTCTTGTATTGTTCCA